>NW_019154093.1:43312456-43450006 GCF_002288905.1 Enhydra lutris kenyoni | reverse complement strand
AAAAAAAAAAAAGAAAATGGGTAATTAGCTGCCATTCAGAAGAAATTAACACCTGCATCTATCTCATTTCAAGAGAAAATTGTGTCTTTCCATCTTCCCCATAACTTGATACACTTATGCATGCATTAGGCAGTGGTGACAGCTCCTTTGTCGTCAGCATCGGTAAATGTTGCCTAAGTAACCAAGCCCTCCACCCGCCGGCGCCGGGCTTCTCCAATCTTGGTCTGGGCTGACTAAGCCAGGCAGAGTTGGCACCATCCCTGCACATGAGGGGATGAAAAGTCAGCAAATTCAACCAACAACCCTCACCTGTTGTTTTGATTCATTGGTCAGAGTGTCCTATGGGCATGTCTGAAGGTACTATGGCAAAGAGGGCACCACATTTACAAAATATCCAATCTCATTCAGCCTGGAGGGGAGAAAAAGACTGGAGATGGGAGAAAGCATAAAAACACTTCTTGGGCTCTTCACCCCACTCCTCAACCACCGAAGTGTTATTTCTCTTCAGGAATAAATATTCACTGAACACTTGCTATGTGCCAACACTTTCCATCAAATAGCTCATTAAATCTTCTTCACAATAATCCCTACATGTTGGCAGCTTTGTCAGCTTTGTCTTCATTTTCCAGGACGAAACAGTGGCTCAGACAGGTTAAGTGATGTGTCCAAGATCACAGCTCCTTGAGAAGTCTGACCCCCACCCTGAAGAAAACTGATGGCAATGACTCACCCAGTCTTCCTAAAAGGCAACTAATTAACCAGGGTCCAAGGAGAATTCCCCCAGCTTTGAAATGATGTATAAAGTTACCACAAATGATACAAAGACACACAGAGAGAGAGAGAGAGAGAGAGAGAGTAAGTAGTAGATAAAATTCCTTACACTAAAGACAATTTAAACAAATATCATTTCTACAGAGTATATAGTCTTTCTTCATATTGTTCCTGACAACAAAGAGTAGAGCAGATATGATTATTATGCACAGTTTAGAAACAGGGAACAAAGGTTCAAAATGATTCATGGCTTGTTCCCAGATCCTGCAGTAAATGGCAGTGTGAGGACCCCAGGTGACCTAAAGTCTGCGGTCACCTCAGACACCAACAATGATGACTGAGTGTGCACATCCCGTCACTCTACCAGGTATATGTGTGGCCAGGGACCACGTGGATGTTCACGACTTACAGAGAAGTCCTCACTAATGTCAGCTATCAGCATCATCGTCACCCCTAATACCTTGGGTTATACACCTACACTCTCTAGGTTAGCACAGGAGTTCAGCAGTACATGGTCCCCACCCACCTCTCCAGTATCATGTCCAACACTTTGGTCAGGACCATGTGCTTGCAGTTCACCTTGACCACAACCTTCCTGGCCGCCTCGCTTTTGTTCTCACTGTTCCCTCCATCGTGGACACTCTTTCTCACCTCTCTTATTAGAGAATTCCCCCAAACTTCCTGGACTCCTCTTCATGTCATCAGATGCTTTTGCGGGGCTCCTGTGGCAAATGGGTGCCTCAGTCAAGGCCCTGGGCGCCCTGTGTCCTTACTCCTTCCACCTCTGAGCTCTGGCATCCTGCTGGCCTCTGCCTCTCCACAGAAAGTTCTCAGGAAACGCTGAGAGATGGATCCTGGGATGTCTCTGGTTGTAACCATAGACCATGGAGGGACGATTTTTGCCAACATGATGTAAATCCTCTCCTGCCTTTCTATATTTCCCTTTACAGCAATCCATGCAAGGCTAAAAAGCAGCTTCTCATAAAACAGTCCATAAAACTGTATGTGGTAATTAAGTGCTGCCCATCCACAGAGCTCTGCATGCGGGCTGGCCGTGCTGAGGGACTGCCTCCCTTCCACAGGCACTGGAGCTGTCTTTTTCTATTTTTTCTAGGAAAGTTGTGCAAAGCAAATACGTTACAGTATTTCCACTTTATTCTCGTTTACTTTTAGGCTATGGTTCTCTCGTTATGGCAAAGGTACGCAGTTCTTGACACATCTTCAAATCTTCCCTACTGCTCTCCTACACACCAAACTGGACATTGTATGGATCAGATAGAGGGCCCAACAAACAAAACTCAGATCCAAAGAATTCCACAGAGATGAGTTGAGGCACCTGTCTCTAAAGATGGGTGCAAAAGAAAAGAAGGTGGAGGGAGCTTGCTTTAAGAATATGGGATATGAAAAAAAAATCAAAATCAAAATATCTATACCTAAAAAAATAAATAAATAAAAAATAAAGATACTAAACTTCTCTCTAAAGAAAAAAAAAAAGAATATGGGATATGGGGGTCACCTGGGTGGCTCAGTAGGTTAAGCCTCTGCCTTTGGCTCAGGTCATGATCCTGGGGTCCTGGGATCGAGTCCCGCATCGGGCTCTCTGCTCAGCAGGGAGCCTCCTTTCCCTCCCCCGTCTGTCTCTCTACCTACTTGTGATCTCTCTCTCTGTCAAACAAATAAGTTAAAAAAAAAAAAAAAAGAATATGGGATATGGGGAGCTGGAGAACATAAATGAAAGAGTGTAAGCTTAAGGTCAGGCAGTCTGGGTTTGAATCCTGACTCTGCCGCTCACCGCTAAGTGAAGTTAGGCAACTCACCAAGACAGGACCAGCTACATAATTTGGGGAACCCTGGGCCAATAAAAATGCAGGGCCCCTTATTCAAAATTATGAAGAACTTTTCAACAGCAAGTGCAGAACATTAAATCAAGCATGAGATCCTCTAAGCATGCAGTCAGTCCTGCCGTCACACATGTCACCTGCCATGAAGCCGCTACCCCTTCATCTAGCCTCTCTGCATCTCCCTTTCCTTCTCTGTAAAATGGACACCATAATAGCACCCATATCACAGCACTGTTATGAGGCTCAGATTTGAAACTCTCATTAAAAAACGCTTATAAGGGGTGCCTGGGTGGCTCAGTGGGTTAAAGCCTCTGCTTTAGGCTCAGGTCATGATCCCAGGGTCCTGGGATCGAGCCCCACATCGGGCTCTCTGCCCAGCGGGGAGCCTGCTTCCTCCTTTCTCTCTGCCTGCCTCTCTGCCTACTCGTGATCTCTCTGTCAGATAAATAAATAAAATCTTTAAAAACAAACAAACAAAAAAAATGCTTATAAGAGTACCTGGAACCATTATTATTTTAGAAATTCTCCTTACTTAATCCTGATTGAGTTTACAAAAGACTGATGCCTATACTACTTATTATTTTTTTTAAAATTGGGGCACCTGGGTGGCTCAGTGGGTTAGGCCACTGCCTTTGGCTCAGGTCATGATCCCAGGGACCTGGGATTGAGTCCCGCATCGGGCTCTCTGCTTGGCAGGGAGCCTGCTTCCTCCTCTCTCTCTGCCTGCCTCTCTGCCTGCTTGTGATCTCTCTCTGTCAAATAAATAAATAAAATCTTTAAAAAAAAAAATCTATTAGAGGGGCACCTGGGTCAGTCGGTTAAGTGTCTGCTTTAGGCTCAGGTCAGGATCTCAGGGTCCTGGAATCAAGTCCTGTGGCCAGCTCCCTGCTCAGCAGGGGGTCTGCTTCTCCTTCTCCCTCTGCCACTTCACAACCCCGCTCTGTGCTCCCTCCCACACTTGCATGGGTGTGCGCGCTCTCTCTCTCTTCTCAAATAAATAAAATCTTTTTTAAAAAAAAATCTATCAGGCAAAACAAAGTATATTTCTAATTAGAGAAATAAACCCAAGACAGAAAGATGGGCTTCAGACAAAATGGCCACAAAATGAGTTTTTTATTTAAAGTCTACAGGGAAGAAGATCTCTTTCTCCATTTCCACCTACTATTCTGACCTACGTATAGGGCAGTCTTGTGTCTAGACAGGGCTGGGGCTAAGAGCATGGATTTTGGGAGTCAGTGAGAACAGAGTTGGACTCTCTGGCCCTAGGTCCACTAGCTTTTTGAATTAACTTCTCTAACCCCTTAACTTCTAAGGATTTACTAAACCTACGTTTCCTCATTAATAATGCAGACTCACAGGGGGCTTACAAAACAGTCACAGGCTGGTAGAAACTTTAGCTGCTGTATATATGCAGTGTTTAACTTAAGGTCTGGAGCCTGGTCTTATTCATGAAACAGGTGCCCCAGGACAGTAGTATGGAGCCACACCGCACCTCCAGGATGGGAAACAGCAGGTGCTTGATAGGCAGTGGGCCAGAAGTATCTCACACTCCCAAAATTACAGTTTCAGATTACAAACATGAACTGTTTATCCATGTCAGAAGGAACCATTAGTGACCTATGGGCTCAAAGGACTGCTCCTAAAGTTAGGATTGCCCTGATTAAACGAAATTCGACCACCTATATTATTAGCTTTATTTGCTAAGAATATTTTACTTTTATTAGCACTTTCAAATGGATTGATGTATTTGCTGATCCAAATGTTAGGTATTTTAGAAATAACAACCTCACTAAAGCAGCCACATAGACTGTGGTCTGAGACCAGTACAGGACCCCAGCCGAGCTCTTCAACTTCAAGGGACACGCTCCTTAACTGTGACTGAATGTACCACACATAGGGACAGAAAAGGCATTGCCATGTTTTAACTTACAGCTTTCTGATAAAAATTCTGCCTGTGTCATCATTAAGGCTGCCATAATTAGAACAAGTAATTTCTAAATACAAAGAACGATAATCAGACCCAACTCAAGTACTCTGGACACTCTAAAAAGTCATTAAGACAATAGGATAGTCTATCTCCTGATCAATGGCTCCAGCACATTTAGTCTTCTGCATAAAACGTCTCAAAGCCGTCATCAACCAAAATGTTCCTAAGGTGCTCTTCGGACAAGGTCAAGTCCAAACTGCTTAAGCTACCTATCTCCCACCAGTTCCCTCAGTCCAGCCTAAGCTTGAGCCACACAGTACTACCCACCAATCACCACAAATGTTCTGTTTCAGGTCCAGGACCTGAAAAAATCTCAGAGTAGCCAAGACAGAGATAGAAAAGATAAGTGCCTTGAAGGCTGGAGAGGAAGGCAGGAACAGGTCATGCAGGCCTGTGGAATCATGACAAAAATCCTGAAATTTCTTGCAAATGAAAGGGAAACCACTGACCAGTTAGGCCAGTTAGAACAAGATCATCTCATATGCATTTTTATTGAGATATAATAAATATGTAACATTATACTAGGTTCAGGTATACAACATAATGATTTGTCATTTGCATATAATGCAAAAATGATCACAATAAATAGATATTAACTAAAATCCATCACCACACATAATTACAAGTTTTCTTCTTGTGATGAGAACTTTTTTTTTTTTTTTTAAGATTTTATTTATTTGACAGAGAGAAATCACAAGTAGGCAGAGAGGCAGGCAGAGAGAGAGGAGGAAGCAGGCTCCCTGCGGAGCAGAGAGCCCGATGCGGGGCTCGATCCCAGGACCCTGAGATCATGACCCGAGCCGAAGGCAGAGGCTTTAACCCACTGAGCCACCCAGGCGCCCCTGTGATGAGAACTTTTAAGACCTACTCTCTCAACAACTCTCAAACATGCAATACAGTATTACTTATTACAGTCACCATGCTGCCCATTACATCCCCAGGACTCATTCATTTTATAACTGGAAGTTTATACCTTTTGATCCCCTTCGCCTATCTTATCCCTCCAACCCTCCACCTCAAGCCATCTGTTCTCTGTATCTATGAGTTCTTTTTTGTCTTGTGTTGTTTTGTTTTAGATTCCACATAGAAGTGAGACCACATAGTATGTGTTTTTCTCTCTCTGACTTATTTCACTTAGCATAATGCCCTCAAGTGCAAACGGCAGGGTTTCCATTTTTATGGTTGAGTAATATTCCTCCGTGTGTGTGTGTGCATGCATGTGCATGTGCACACATACACAAACACATACATATCTCTAAGTATATACACATATTTTCTTTATCCATTCCTCCATCGATAGACATTTAGGTTATTTCCATGTCTTGGCTATTATAAGTAATGCTGCAGTGAAATGAGAGTACAGATTTCTTTTCTAGTTAGTGTTTTTATTTTCTTTGGATAAATACCCAGAAGTGGAATTATTTGTTTATTCAGTAGTTCTATTTTCAATTTTTTGAGAAACCTCCATACTGTTTTCTGCAGTGGTTACACTAATTTACATTCTTGCCAACAGTTCACATGGCTTCCCTCTTCTCCACATTCTTGCCAACTCTTGTTTTTTCTTATCTTCTTGATAATAGTCATCCTAACAGGTCTGAGGTGATACCTCCCTGTGCTTTTGACTTACATTTCTCTGATGATTAGTGATGTTTAGTATCTTTTTATGTACCTACTGGCCATGTGTATGTCTTCTTTGGGAAAATGTCTACTCAGAGCCTTTGCCCATTTTTTCTTTCTTTTTTTTTTTTTAAAGATTTTATTTTTATTTGACAGAGCGAGACACAGCAAGAGAGGGAACACAAGCAGGAACAGTAGGACAGGGAGAAGCAAGCTCCCTGTTGAGCAGGGAACCCAATGTGGGGCTCAATCCCAAGGTCCTGGGATCATGACCTGAGCTGAAGGCAGATGGTTAATGACTGAACCACCCAGGTGCCCCCTTTGCCCATTTTCTAATTTGATTGTTTTTCTTTGCTAGTGAATTTTGGGAGTTCTTCATATTTGGATATTAACCCCTTATTATTTGCAAATTATTTGCATTGTGTGTGTGTGTGTGTGTGTGTGTGTGCCCAGAATATGACCAGTTAGGCAAGGGAAAGCGATCAACTTATATTTTTAAAAGTTCCTTCCGGCTACTGTGATTCCAGAATGGCAAATGAAGAGAAGGCTTTGGTGAGGAGACCAATAGGTGAAGGCAGCACAGCTGTCCCAATGTTCACGCCTCTCCATCAAGATTCTGTTCAGGGACCCGCTCTTATCAGTGAAACTAATCTTACTAAGGCTGAATCGAAATGAACAGGTTGAATAAAACGTCTGCCTAAGTGTAAATTAGTTTAAAAGTTCTTCAAATTAAAGAAGTGTTCTTAGGGTCACCCAGGTGGCTCAGTTGGTTAAACATCAGACTCTTGATATCAGCTCAGGTCATGATCTCAGGGTTGTGAGATCGAGCCCCTCCTCACTTCCCCCCTCTCCTCTTTAGGTTCGTGCACTGGGCATGGAGACTGCTTCAGATTCTCTTTCTTCCTCTCTCCCTTCTCCCCTAAAAAAAAATTCTTAGAATTTTTTAATTTTTTTAACATTCAGTTTAAGTCAGATTTCAATGATTTCTATGAGCCTTTCCAAGTACAGGTATGTTTAATTCATCTCAATAGTCCTATATGATTCTCTCCTCTACAGAGGTAGGCCCAGCAGAGGGTTAAAATAAAAGCAGGGCATTTTGATTCAGATCTGAATTTAATCCCCTGGCTCTCACTTGGGAGAATTACACTAGTCCCCCCTTATCCACAGGGGATACATTCCAAGACCCTCAGTGGATGTCTAAAACCATGGATAGTACTGAACCATACTATTTTTTTTCCCTACACATATGTATGATAAAGTTTAATTCATAAATTAGGCTCAGTAAGAGATCATCAATAATAGCTAATAACAACATAGACTAATTATAACAGTATACTATAATAAAAGTCATGTGCATGTAGTCTCTTTCTCCAAAGATCTTATTATATGTACCGTACTCACCCTTCTTATGATATGAGAGGTTAAAATGCCTCTGTGATGAGTTGAAGAGAAATGAACGATGTAGGCATGGTGAAGCAGCATCAGGCTATATAACTGAAACCATGCAAAGCAACACCGTGGGTAAGGGGAGACCATTTTACCAAGTTTTCCAGAACCTGTTTCTCCATCTGTACAGTGGGAATGCATCTATCATAAATAGATGTGATAAAGTTTTGCCCACATGTAATGTAAGATGACTAGTTCAGCGCCTGCCACATAGTAGATGCTCAATAAATAGGAGCTGTGCAAAGACAATAGTACGGTCTTTTCAGGGCAGGGTCCCAAGACAGGCACTATATAATTGAGCCACAGGGCAGAACCATACAGCACCCTCCTTCAAAGCAACACTATCAAGTGAATTTAAAGTCTGCTCTACCAAACAGAGCCTAAAGTCAGCCACATAGCACCTAAATGACTCAAGAGATAATGTCCAAATTCAAGATTATTTTCATTATATGGAAAGCTGAATCACCTGAACAGCTAATAACTTATTTGTATAAAATGTTTGGTTTTATTTTTTCATTGGCTCATCCACATTTGAGAGATAAAACACCAAGCTATGCCATAAACAAGCACACTTACATCTTTGGTATATTTTAATTTCCAGAATTCTGTTTGACATTCTGCCTGTGCAATCCTTGTAGCAAAATCATAATTGAAACATGTAATTTCCAAATACAAAGGGCAATAATGAGAGTCACTCTAAGGACTCTTGAGTACTCTAAAAGACAGTGAGACAATAGAATGTTCTCTCTGACTCAATACGTCAACTGCATTTAATAATCTGTTTAAAACCCATCAGTGTTTCCTCATTTCCAGAGGAAAGTTCTTACTCCTTGGCAGGACCCACATAATCCTTCATGATCTAACCCCATATATATATACCATCTCTTCTAGCTGCCAAAACCAGCCCAGTGACAGCCATCTCCACAGCCTTTTTAAAAGATTTATTTATTTATCTGAGAAAGATGGGGGGGTGGGGTAGTAGGAGAGGGAGAGAGAAAATTCCAAGCAGACCCCCTGCTGAGTGCAGAATCTGACACAGTGCTCTATCCCATGCCCCTGAGACTGTGACCTGAGTCAGACACTCAACTAACTGAGCCACCCAGACACCCCCACAACTTTGACTACTCCCCAAAATGACCTGTTGCTTCATGCCTCATGCCACCGTATCTTTGCATGTCTTTTCTTTCTTTCTTTTTTTTTTTTTTTTGCCTGAAATTTAATTCATTCAACCATTTATTAGCTTGCTGAACATACTGTGCTGGATGCTAGATACACAGTGATGAATAAAATAACCATGATCCCTTTCCTTTCAGTCTTTTGACTTACAAGGAAAACAAATACACATAAATTCATATATTAAAAAGTGCTATGCATACAATTAACAGGGGAGCATAATAGGAAATATCAGGAAGAATTTTATATATATAGATTTTTTTTAAGACCTTATTTATATATTTGAGAGAGCATGCTCATGCACAAGAGAGAAAGAGAGAGAGAGAGCACACGTGCAAACACAAGCAAAGGTTAGGGGCACAGGGAGAGGGAGAAGCAGGCTTCCCGCTGAGCAGGGATCCCAACTCAGACTCCATCCCAGGACACTGGGATCATGACTTGAGCGGAAGGCAGACACTTAACTGACTGAGCCATCCAGGTGCCCTGGATGAATTATATTTTATTGTCATAATCAGCAAAAGGCCTGCCTGAGGCAGTGCATTTAGTAATTTGGGACATAGAAGAGGGGAAAAGATAGCATCAAAAAAACCTGGGGGCAAAGATGGAAGGCAGAGGAACAGCAGCCCAGAAGCTCTGAAGCAGAAGGGAGCTTGACATGGTCCAAGAACTGGATGGAATGAAAATGATCAGGGAACTAAGGTATAGGAGATGATTTCTCAAATAAGCAAAAGCAAGATCATGAGCATAGTGAGCCATGGGAAGGAATTTAGATTTTGTCTCAAGTTGAATGGAAAGCCACCAAAAGATTTAGACAGGCAATTGCCATAATCTCATTTACTTTTTAAAGGATCACTCTAGCTGTCAGTGGAGTTATCCAGGGGGACAGCGATGAAGGGGAGAACAAGGAGAGAAGTCAAGAGGGAAAATTACCTGGCATTCTCCACCCAGTCAGAATGATAGCCTTAGGTTCAAATACAAATCCCATCTTCACAAAGAAATTAATCCCACATCTAAAGACCTAAATGGGTCTTTCCAAAGTGTGATCTGATTCAAAATTCTTCAAAGGGAAAACAAATAAACACTCACAAATTTTTTAAAATTTGGTTTCTCTCAAGGCAAAAATCAAGAAATCTTTTTTATTTACATAACCTCCTTTGATGTGGGTTGATTTCATACTGGAATGGATTTCAATAGTCCTAAGTGATTCTTTGCACTAAGAGGCAAACCATAAAAGTGGCAAAAAACAAACAAAAAACCCAAAACAAACAAACATAAACAACAACATTTAAAAACAGGGTGTGTGGCCATATGCATGTTTGTAACACATACAGATCACAGCCAAGGGGCCTGGGTTTCAGCCAGAAATAGTCTGGTGACTTTAACCACTCTGTGTCTTGATCTCCTTACTTGGAAAATAGAGATTAAATGAGTTAATAAGTGTGAAGTGCTGAAAATAAGGGCCAGGCCTTAGAGCACAATAAATGTTAGCTAGTCACAATATTTTTTAGAAAAATGGGTCATTACTTTCAATGTCATGTTTTTGTTTATTCTGGTCTCTATTTTATTTATTTCTGATTTTTGTTTTTTTCCTGCCTCTACTAAAAAATTTCAACTAAGTTTCTTCTTTTTATAGTTCCTTATAGTACAATGCTCAGTTGTTTATGTGAACTTTTTTTCTCTTAGTAGAAGCATTTATAGCATAAATTTCACTCTAATATCTGCTTTTGCTGCATCCCATAGGTTTTGGAATATTGGCTTTCTTTTTCTTTTGTTTTGAGACATATTTTGATTTGCTGTTTCTTATTTAGCCCATCGTTTGTGCAGTAGTGTGTTGTTTAATATTTACGTATTAAATATTTAATATTTACATTGTGAATTTCCAACTTGGTTTTATTGTTGATCTTTAGTTTTGTACTACTGTACTTTAAAATATATATTTGGTATGACTTTTGTCTTCTTAAATTCGTAATATTTGTTATGTCTCCTTTTAGGTGATTTAACCAGTAGATTCTTCTGTGTACTTGAAGAAAACACGTATTCTAATTTTCTTGGATGGAATGTTTTATATATATCTTTAAGAACCGTGTATCTGAAGTATGCTTCAGGTAAAAAAATGTCCTTGTTGGGGAAAAAAAAAAAAAACTTTAAATGAGCGTACTCATTTAAAATAAAACATTTCAGGGGTGCCTGGGTGGCTCAGTCAGTTAAGCATCCAACTCTTGATCTCAGGTCTTAATCTCAAGATCATGAGTTCAAGCCCTGCGTAAAATAAAACGAAATAAAGCATACGGGGGGTGAGTGGAGGATGGGTGAAACAGATGATGTGAATTAGAGTACACTTATCATGATGAGCACTGAGTCATGATGTTTAGAATTGTTGAATCACTCTATTGTACACCCAAAACTAATACAACACTGTTAACTATACTAGAACTAAAATAAAAACTTAATTTGAAAAAAATTTTTAAATAATAGTAAAACAGTTAATAAAAAATAATATGGTCACACAAATTCTCTTCTCACTAGCCACAGGGTTGGGCAAAGTAGAAGAGTTTTTCTAAGCCTCGGGGTTCCTCGAAGGTAAAACAGATTTGATAATAATAGTATTTTTCTAATAGGATTGTTGAATAATAAATGAAATCACATGTATGCCTCACAGTACCTACCACAAAGTTAGCACCCAGTAAATGTTCATTAATTATTATTATTATTGTGCACAAGTTACAAATAGGTTTGTCCATGTATGACTACAGGAAAAGATTCTATTACATATATTCTACTCCAGCCACACTCCGCGATTCAAATCCTGCCCACCCACACCCTGACCCCTGACCCAGCTTTGTACAACCTTGGGAAGGTTACTTAACCTCTCTAAGCCTCAATGTCTTCAGCTAAATGGGAATTTATAACTCTTTATATCTACCCTATCAGCTTGATTAAAGGAGATAATGCAAAAATATACAGAGCAAGCACTGGGTAAATGTAAGCTGTTGTCACAAATAGTATTATCACCCATGCAGACTCAATTTCCCCTAGAAAGGAATTAAATCCTCAGCTGGCTCAGTGAGTAGAACATGCAATTCCCGATCTCCGGGTCATGAGTTCAAGCCTCATGCTCGCTGTGGAGTTTCTTAACCAAAAAAAAATGTAAAAATAAATAAAGTAAAATTGTTTCAAACAAAAGCAAAAAAATAAACCCTCAGCTTCTCTTTCATCTCCATGCCTCCTACCCCTCCTCTCTCCCACTGTACTTGGGTTCTCCCTAAGTGCTTGATGATAAACTTCCTCTTCACAAGCCTCTATTTGCTGAAGGGAAAAGGGAAACACAGGTCAGATACAGGCCCCTTTCACCTACACAAATCTAGAACATAGAGCAAACTTCAATTTTTCTAATACAATTTTTCTAAATCTAGGGTGCTATATGGTTCAGATGTCATTTCTTTGAACAAGGTTTTAATACCAAGGGTCAAACATGGAGGATAGGAAAACAAACCTTACTCTATCAACAAGTTAAAAGTCACGAGCAGAAATCTTGGCTCAGCTTAAGCCATCAACCAGGCTTCTGGGGTTAAACAGCATGGTAGAATTAAATAAACATTAAGCCAGTTAAGGAACAAATCATTAAGTGGCATAAACCAGGGTCGGAGAGAGAGATTCTCTCACCCCCAACTGAAAGAAAGAGAGAAGAATAAATAAGGCAGCAGGCAAAAGGTGGCAGGTAATTGCTTCTGGGGAATGAATTTTCTCCTTGAAATAGGGAGAAAGAAAGGGCCACAAGGTTGAGAAGGTCAGCAATAAAAGAGCAAACACTAGCAGTTGTAAAGTCAGCCTCCAGGCCGTGGCAAAGGTATGGAGGATGACATCCCGGAGCTGTCATGAACTCCAGCTGATGGTTTTATACCAGAAAGAGAAATGAGTCACATTTCCCAAAGAATTCCTAATGGAATGCCTTATAACCTGGGACCCTGCGAGAGGGTTTCACCTACTTGGTAATAGAGTTCTATAAGGCTTCCCTTCTACAGAGCTGAGATTATGGTTCTTTACACATACTAACAAATGATCCCTGTAACAGGGGTACTAGGGAGAGGCTCAGAGGCCAGAGGGAAAAGGGGGGGGGGGGAGATGAGAAAAATGAGCTGCACAAAGAATGGAGGCATGGAAATAGAGAGCCAGGAAAAGTAAAAAGGTACACCTTATGAGATTTATTTTCTTTATGCCAATATGAGCCTATAAGAAGAGATTAAATCAGTGGTTTCCAATGCTTTGTGTTACTTATTAAAATCCCAAACAAGGCTGTGAATCATCAACATGAACAAAAAAAAAAAAGCTATCATCTTTCGCCAGTGTTCATTCTCCCCATTCCTAATCCTTAAGTAATGACTTTTTAAACACGAGACCGAAGAGAGCCAATAATTAAGATCGTGAACTCTGGCACTAATGCATTACCTTTCATGACCAAAGCCAGGAGGACAATGGGACTACAGAAACTGTTTCCTGCACCCAGGGCAGAGAAACAGACCTGGGGAGAGGGGGGCGGTACATGGGCGGAAACGGAGCCCAGAAAGGGTTTGATATACAATCACGGCAGAAACCAAAGTCCTGGTTTATAAATCAACATAAACTGATTTTGAAACTGTTTTGAAAGAAACTAAAGTTTCCAGAAACAGAGGAGGAGTGCCACCAGCGAGGGGTTCATTTCACCCCCAGCTCCTCGATGTTGGACGCAGAGCACATGCGTTTCAATACTCATGATGGCCTGAGCCCTATGGCATCAGAAAGCTTAGGGTTTAATGAGAATAATTACAATGTCGAAACAGCTTATTAGAATGGACTTGACTTAAATTTCTAAACTGCCTTAAATTCTTGTCAGTTTCTATGGGGCATCACAGGTGTGTGAAGCCTTCCACAACTCAACAACTATTTGTTGTTCTTTTTAAAAGATTTTATCTATTTATTTGTCAGAGAGAGAGAGACAGAGAACACGGGCGCACACGCACGCACACAAGGAGAGGGAGGGGAAGACTCCCCGCTGAGCAGGGAGCCCCGATGCCAGGCTCAATCCAAGGACCCTGGGATCGTGACCTGAGCCGAAGGAAGATGCTTAACTGACAACCACTCATCCTGGGGGCTAGTCAGAGCCACAACTTCTTGAGCCCCAACCCAGACATACAGAGTCATAAACTCTGGGGTTTAGCAACCTCTGGTCAAACAGGCCATTCAGGTTTCCTGGTTCAGTTCCAGCTGATTAACACTTGCGGTCAATGCATCTGTCAGAAGCCACAGACTTGGGGGGCTCTGGAGTCTGAATTCCAGCCCCATCATGTGGCTTTGGGGAGTTACATCTCCTCCCTAAGCTTTCGTTTCCTCTTCCACACGGAGCACTTGGCTCCACGCTCAGTAAATCTCTCTGCCGTCCCCAGTGTGGGGCCCCGGGCGAGAGCTGAAGATCCCTGGGACACCCTGCGCCCGCCCGACCCCAGCTCTCACAGTCTGCAAAAGGGACATCAAATTTTTAAGGCTTTGCTGTCCAAATGTCAGCTTCTCAACTTTGCTACTGTAGCAGGAAAGCAGACATAGACACTAAGTAACAAATAAACACGGCTGTGTTCCGGGAAAACTATTTATGGGCACTGATATTTGACTCTCATACATTTTCACACATCATGAGATCTTATTTTGCTTTTGATTTTTTTTCAACCACTCAACAATGCAAAACCCATCCTTAACCTCCCACCATACAGTGCTCGATAGACAAAGGCCACAGGGGATTTGGCCCAAGGTGAAGGCTCCTGGCCTAGCACTCTTGGGTTAGCAAAACCGTTCAGCTCTACAAACCAGAGTTCCTGGTCAGTCCAACTAAAGTAAATAACGCCCGTCCTGAAATCTTGTGAGATAATAAATAGCTGTAACAGATATCTGGGAGGCTGTCTGGACAAGAAAAGGCACGTGGCCAATGGCAGCTACTGCCATTAGTATAACGAAGTGTTCATCTCATGGTCCAAGAAGATGAGGTGGAGTGGGGCAGGTACGCAACCCACGAGTGTAGACAAAACAGAGCTGTGGGTTTGCAAACCGATTTGCGCTAAGCACCCCTGGACACACAGCTATTCGCGTACTGCTGAATTTATATACACACGAGCAAGCAGTGAAAAATAAACACGCTGTACAAAGGAACGCCAATCACCTACTCTCTTGACTTAAAAGAAGACACGGGGTTTATTCCGGATGTCCAAATTGCTACCATGTGTGGACTGCCCTGCTGGAGCAAAGCAATGGCTCAGACAAAAGTGTATACACTCTGTCTCTGACCTCAAAGCCTATAGGAGTTCACACCACCATACTGAGCCCAAAACCGCACGCCCCTGGGAGAATTCACAGCTGTTCAACATCTAGGGGGCCAATCGTGCTCAGGATGTGGAAAAACCCAGGACTCCATTTTAGGTGAAATTCCAAGGACTCAAGAAAGGCTTCAGTATGTCCCTGGATCCAGCATTCATGACTCGCTCATCATTTGCCTCCCCTTCGGCTGCAAGGGTCCGACCCACAGGAGTGCCTTCCTTACTGCTCCCCCCGCCGGTAGGCACTCCTTCCCCTCACCTTCTTCCACTGCTCTCACTGCCTCCGTCCCTGGTTGGTGGTCCCTTCTGATGGTGAGGAGGAAGACCTGGATAAACACGCCGTCCAGGACAGTAACCACTACCCACAATCGCCCACAGAGATTTTGAAATACAGCTGCTGTGACTGAGGAACCACATTTTTAACCACACTTTTAATTTCATTTTATTTTATTTACATTTAAAAACTAATACTCGATTCAACTCTTGGGAAACTTTTGAGCACCTCTGAAGCAACTTGAACACAGGAACCTACTTTTTTAACTGTACATTTTATAAAATCTAAATTTCTGATGAAAATTCAGCGTCCGAATTGAGATATGCAGTAATGGCAAAAGGTACACTGAATTTTGAAGACTTGACAAAAGATGTATAAATATCTTGCTAATTTTTATATTGATTACATGTTGAGATGAAATGTTTGAGATATACTGGGTTAAATGAAATACGTTATTCACGTAAATTCCGCCTGTTTCTTTTTGTTTCTATGTTTTAATATGGCTCTTAGAAAACATAAAATTGTGTAAGTGAGCTGCATGAGATTTCTATGGGACAACATTGCAGTAAATAGACATACTACTGTCATGACTCATATTCATCACAAAGCTGGAATCAGACTCGGCACTGGTTCAGCTCTGACCTCTAGAGAACAGCCCTTCTTTCCTGGTTACCATTTTTCCTGCTTGATAAGGCAAGACCTTCACAGAGAGACTTTCACCCCTCTTTAGAGTCAGTCTACTGGCGCGGCAGGGAACAGCAAACAACAGTGCCAGGAACGGCAGCCTCTGCTCTCTGCAAGGGTGTATCCCACTTGTCCCAAGGAGGGAGATCATCCCAGAGCACTTCCTTGCTCATTCCAGTCCTTGAAACCTAAGATGAGCTCCAGGTGCACATTCTAACCCCATATCGTGACTCATTTTCAATGCAGGACATACACATCTTACTTCCCACTCCCTCGCCATCAGGATCTGCTCAGGGCAAGATGCAAATACAGTTTTCGTAACAAACCAAAGAAGTTTTTATTTTTGTGTCCGATAAAGCCACAGCTAATAAATACACTAAAACAAACAAACAAACAAACAAAATAGCCTCTGAAATTAGAGAGAAGTGCCTTCCAAGAAGGATTTTTTGTGTAAGAATTTTCAAATCTGAATTAATTGTAAGGTACAACTGATTGAAGGAATGTGGGTATGTGTTTTTATTTATATATTTACATTAACTATGTCTATGCAGAGACATGTGTTTCTTTTTTACACAAACACTAGAATGACTCAAGTAAAAGGACCCCTGTTTCCTGGCCCCCAAGCCATCTCCTCGGGAGTTACTTCCCCCACTCTCCCAAGCACCAGATGTTGTGAGCCCCCACCCTCCACATCACACGGGTAATGAGAGGAGGCCCGGAGATGATGGGGTCTGGGGCACAGGGCCTCTCTGAGAATGTTACTTACCCCGAGGCTCCTGTTTATTGAATCTCTGGATACCCTGAGCCAAGTTCTCTGATGAGGCAAATTTAAATCAGTTTAAAATCAGAACCAGAGCCAGGACTCTCAGTCCTTGAGCTGAAGGGGGGAAAGAAAACAATAGCGAAAGTACAGATAATCCCTTCACCTCGCTTGGGCCATCTCCTATAACCACCTTCCTGGAAACAACCCTTGACACAGCTGTTAACAAGGAGAGGAATTAAACAATTTGGGGTTTCACTCCTCTCCCTTTCCTGACTCTGGTGGAGGTGCTAATTGGCAGTAAAATGCATAAAAGGTGTACATCAGAATGGCCAGGGACGGACAGGATCTGGATAATCCATAAACTGAATAATGAGTCTTTTAATAACCAGGAGCTTTCTGTAATGGGATCCTGGTAGCACTTGTAAATCTACTCTCTCCAATTAGAAAAATGCCTTCCTCCACTTTTCCCAGAAGCCAGGAAACAGAAAAGAACTCCTCCAACTCCCAGCCCTCAGGCACAAGTGTGTGTTAAATTTTCACAAACAGATAGAAATTTTCCTCCTGGGGAGGAGATTTCATAATTTTCCCCAGTCATCTAGTGGAAAGCTTAATAGGCTCCCTCTGCTTTCCTCAACTCTAAACCCTTCTTTAAAGCCCACCAGTTCCCAAGACAGCTCTCCTCGATTCAAGCTGTTATCTGACTATTAATAATACTAATAATGGTTTTGCCATATGTGTACGGCGCATTCTGCTTTGAAGAGTGCCTTTGCAAGCATTAACTCTTTTGGACTCCAATGCTGCTCCAGAGGGGATCCAGGTTGGGGAGCCTGAAGTTTATACGATGTGTGGGTCTCTTTAGGAAAATGAATAGAAAATTATAAATACAAAAATCCAGGACCTCTTCCCAGAGCTTTGGAGGGGCCCTGAACCTTGGCCCAAAGGGAAATCTACCTCTGTACGACCCCCCTCCTTCACTCCCACCCCCAAAGGGACGTGTGGGCTTCTCAGGCTAAGGGGAGGGGTCATGTGACTTACGCAGGATCAAAGGGCTATTCAGTGTTGGAGGCAGAACCAGAACTTTCTTATGTCCCCAGTCTCTGTGGCCCCTCTATTTCCCCTAGTTCCTCGGTCACAAAGGAAACTCTGAAGAAGGAACAGATAAAAACAACACAGCTAAAAGTGATCCGAACCAGGCTGGTGTTAGGAAGCTGTCTAGACAGAGCATTGCCTGGGTAGTCGATGGCGAAATAAACACAAAGTCCCCACAAACATTCACTTAAATTGGCACTGGAGGCAAAAGACACACCACATAACCACACAGAGCCAGGTGAATTCCACCTTCACCACTGACTAACCACAGGACCTGGGACAAGCTACTTAGCTTCTTTGAACTTCAGTGTCTTCATTATAATCCCAGTCTGCATGAGATGATGCCTTTAAAGCACTCAGCACAGGACCGAGCCTGACCACACTAGGTGTTCAATAAACAGCAGCTAGTATTGTTACCATTGTTCTCAATTCATCCAAAGAGTGCTTCTTATTCACAAGACACTCGTTCCCCACAGTGTGCAATTGGAAGTTGCAAAAGCATTCTGTTCAGTCACCTTAAGACTGAAAATGAGCCAGGACCGCTGCCCAGACGTCAGCATCCCAGAAACATCATAGCAGATTTATTAGTCCAAGGGCCTCGTCTGTTCCACTTGCTGGGATGATCTTAGAGTTTCAGATTTATAATCTGTGTATCTATGAAGTCTCTGTGGCTTTCCAGGCTCAGCGAAGCCAGACTGTTTTCAAACACTTTGAGACCTCAGTATGAGAACCACAAATTGGGATTGTGGGTGTTGGGGTTTTTGTTTTGTTTTTACTTTTGCTTTTTTGTTTGTTTCTGTTAACCTGAAGAACCAAAATGATCGTAACAAAAGATAAGCCATTCCCGCACTTCCTTGTCTCTTCCTTTCAGTCCAGGGCTCCCTATCCCTTCCATCCAGATTTCAAATGGCTCCAGATTTTATAGGAGACACAGTAACAGATGTACGAGAAGCAAACAGAGAAGGAATTTAAGGAGAAAAATAACTGATAAGCTCTAACCTATTTGCTATATGTTAGAGTGAAAAAATTCCATTCTCTATCCATGAAAACTTCAGCTGTTTACAAAAGAGGACAGGTTAGGACCATGTCTAGAAATTGCATCTCAAAAAACAAAAAACGAATACATTAATGCACTGATGCATTCAACAAACATTTAGGTAACATTTTAGTGAGAGGCAGGCTGGTTCTTATGGATACCAACTTGCATTAAGACAAGGCTTTTGCTGTCCCCAAGACTCATTTGGGCAGCCACCCATACCTCCATCCACATACTGCGGCACCAACGGCACTATTCACTCATCGTGCTCAGCAAACACTAGCTGATTGACTTACTGAAGGCCCCCACCCTTTATGAGTTCCCAAACAGAAGAGTCAGGAAGGCAAACAGCGAACTGACAGGACAGGGTAATCGCTGCTGCTACAGAGATGAGAACTGAGACCACGGGAGCCGGGGAAAGCCTGCCGAAGCACAGGAAGTCTTCCCCGCAGATGGGACACTGACCTAGGAGCTGAGAGATGACCAGGAGTTTTGTCGCGGGAGGAAAAGTGATAGTGGAGGGAATTTCCTGCAGAGAAAACAGCATGCCAGCAGCAACGGATTGCTAATGATTACCCAGGACTTACGATATGTCGGGTTCTGTTCTACAGAATTAGCTCATTTATTCTTCATAACTCTAAGAAGTCAGCACTACTTCTGTTCCAGTTCCACAGCTGAAGGGGGTCTGAAGGGGGTTCCACAGCTGCTGAAGGGGATCGCTCTGACCTCAGAGCCAAGGCTGTTAACCCCTATGCTGTCCCACAGTGACACAGAGCCATGAGGAAGTGCCTCATCTACAGACCTGGGATGAGCGTAGGTAAGTGTCTGGGTGAGGCAGCAGCAGGTGGTGAGGTCAGGTATGTGGGTAGGGGCAAGATGGTGAAGGAATGTGAGTGAATGCAGAACTAGAGGTAAATAGTTAGGTTCATCCCCCAGGGACTGGGGAGCCAAAACAAGCTTTCAGGCCTGTCAGTGGCTTGATCAGCACTGCACTTGAGCACAATACCATGAGAGGGATATGGAAGATGGGCCAGATTGGGCGGAGGCTAAAGAAACGGAGCCTACTTCAAAAGACAGAGCAGGGGTGCCTGGGTGCCTCAGTGGGTTAAGCCTCTGCCTTCGGCTCAGGTCGTGATCTCAGGGTCCTGGGATCGAGCCCCGCATCGGGCTCTCTGCTTGGCGGGGAGCCTGCTTCCTCCTCTCTATCCCTCTCTCTGCCTGCCTCTCTGCTTACTTGTGGTCCCTGTCTGTCAAATAAATAAATAAAATCTTTAAAAACAAAACAAAACAAACACTAGGCCCTGAACGAGACAGAGAGAAAGAATGGGGAGTAACAGGTAGATCTGAGAGATTCTTCTAGATATAATTGATGCAAGATGGTGAAGAATGAGGTCTGGGGCAGTGGGAAGAAAAGGAAATGAGAAGACGCCAAGTTCATAACTTGGTATCACCAGTCGCCAAATTTCTCATCCATCTGAGTAAATGTTACATGGGATGGGTGACTGGGAGGGAAGAAAGTGGTGGTTTAGTCATGCACCTGTCGTGTTATTGTCTAACTGCTTCGTGCTCGTAGGTCTGGCAAAACCGTGATCTTCGCTAAGGCAGAAATGACTCATAAGTATCCTGTGTCTACATATCCACTCAGTGATCCCTTTAGCGCCAGATACAAAGGCAACTGAATACAATTCAGCAAATACTGGTAAATACTAAAAGCGCACCAGATACTGTGCCCAAGGCAGACCTGCCGAATAAAGGTATAAATCCTAAAAGAAACTAGAAACAAGTTTTTATCACATGAAAAATTTTAAGACTCTCTAATGTACAGAAGAAGAAAAACAAATGACTAACATGAATGTAAAAGTTTTCCTTCACTAGTAATCAAATAAATACAAATGAGATACCTTTCTTGTCTATCAAAATTTCCGAGACCTTTAAAAACACTCCTTGGAAAAAGACTAGTCCTTCCCTTAATTGTTCACAACAGCACAGCCCCCCAGAAGGGCTGCCTGACCTGGAGCATGGCAAGAAAGGAACCTAAGACTTGGACTTGTGTTTACTAAACTATAACTAGCCTATGCTTTCTAACGTGCAGTTATTCTCACTTAACCCCTAGAATAACTCGCTGAGGAATGCATGATTATCCCCATTTCAGAAACCAGAGCAGTGAAATCAAGAAACTTGCTTGTGGTTACACAATTAGTAAGTGGTGTGGCCATAATTAAAACCCACATAGTTCTAGCTTCAAAGCCCAGGCGATGTGGAGTGAATACGTATTTCACAATTTAATGATTATTGAGGTACTAATCATCATTGTTAGGAGAGCCAGCTCGTGCAGGGGCAGAATGGGCCTTCCCCATACACAATACCTTGAGGGGACCGTTCTGTGTGCCGCATAGGACCATCCCTGGCTGCCACGGCATAGGCTTCTCCTCTTAGCTACTCAGAGATCCCCACTTTTAGGGTCACTACTGTGTAGGCCATAAGGATATTTTAATCAAACTCTACCTCAGTTTTCTCATATATAAAAATGGATAATAAAATGGACCTCCAAAATCTGTCAAGAAATTAGTTTTCACCCACAGAGTAAAGTTAACATTGCCTCAAAAGTTATCTTTCAAAAAAAAAGCTCCACGATAGTACCTTTGAGGCAGTGTTCAAAACCTAGCTCCAATGCATGACGTGGAAAGCCTGTCTTGAGGAGTCAGTAGGAGGGTTCACCGCTCTCCCGCTCTGCGTAGCATGCCTTCCACAGATCTATGTTACTCTTCACGTTGTAACATAAACGTTCACTTACTTTTCCATCCCCTTTCCAACACCGTAAACAACTTGAGAACCAAGTCAATGGTTCATACACCCTGTGATGCCAACACCAAGCCACCGGATGGCATGCGGCAGAAAATGTTTAGTAGAAAAAAAGAAGCCCATCATTTCACCTTCATAAAACCCTATCAGATAATTATCATAAACATCTGCATTCTAAAATAAGCAAGATGCAGTGACTGCCTAACATCATGTACAGGAGGTCAGACTTGCACTGGATCCGGGTCTCAGGACTCTCCACTCCACCATGGATGGACTTCCAACAACCAGAAGGGGAAAAAGCCTACCATAGGCCATTGAGACCAACACTGCACAAAGGTACGTTGTTTCTCAAATGTGGTAAGGATTCTGAATGGTATCAGGACATCTTAGAAAGTGGTCACCTGAGAAAGTACAGAGAACAGCATGAAAGTGTAAGAAAGCCTGGAAAATCTGGGTCTAAACCAAGCTCACTTTGAACTTCACCCTATTGCCTTGGGCAAATCTCTTAAACTGAGGAGCCTTGGTTTCCTCGTCTATAAAATGTGTTTTTTTTAAGATTTTATTCATTTACTTGACAGAGAGAGAGAGATCACAAGTAAGCAAAGAGGCAGGTGGAGAGAAAAAGAGGAGGAAGCAGGCTCCCTGCTGAGCAGAGAGCCCAATGCAGGGCTCGATCCTAGGACCCTGGGACCATGAGCTGAGCCGAAGGCAGAGGCTCAACCCACTGAGCCACCCAGGCGCCCCTAAAATGGGGTTTTAAGCAATGTTACTTACCTTGTAGCGTTCCATGTAAGAATGAGAGTTACAGTATATGAAAGAAGCCGAAGACATATCACAGATTCATTAATCTGTAGTTATCATTACATGTCAGAAAAAAGTGGCACATACCAATGCCTATGCCACAGCGTGGTTTTCCTCCCCTATCTTACTTTGTTCCCATAACAACCCTGGGGAGTAGGTGCTATTACTTTGATCTTATATTGAGGAAACTCTGACTCAGAAACATATAAGTAACTTGTCCAAGGCCACACAGGTGGCAACAGGCAGAACCTGCAAACAGACCAGGGTCTTTCTGAATCCAAACCTCTTTGAAGTTTATCTGTCTGCATCCCAGATGGGTTTCAGTGGAGGAAAGATAAGGAGGATTCAGATGTGCCCCCAAATGTATGAGGTCAATGTGAGGTGCTTGAAAAGAAAGCCTGGATCAGATTTATGTGTAGCTTGGGGTATTAGTTAAAAATGTTTGGAACATGTGCAAGATAAGGCAGGGAGAAACCAAAAGAAGATGGCCAATGATAAACGCCATGCTCCTCAATTTCCCTTTCAGCTAATAATATAATAAATAGTAAAGAATGACTCATACTCTTATTTCAGTCCTTGTGCTGAGTCTCCAAGTTCAAAATCCCATATTGTAATACCAACGTATTACGTATTTCCTCTTGATCTTGCTACCATTTGTTATGTCCCAGAAAATGTTCCAAAACCAAAGAGAGGAAGTTCAGAAAAGTCACAGGAAATATCTGACCTCCTTTACTCTAAGGGAAAAAAAAAGAACAAGAAAACCTTTCCTAGGTTAGTCTCTTATTTGTATCATTAACACCAAGGCATGGTATAAGATGACAAGATAACACAGAAGGTAACTAGTTTAACAGTAGATGGTTTCAAATCATCGTACAGAGAAACAAATAGTATTTCACAATAAACAACAACAAAACTCTTTTTGTGGTGTTTTCCTCTATCACACACAGCTCCCCCAACCTTGGAACAAACAGGCCTTTACACTCTCCAGTCAAGGCCCAGGAAACCTTCAGGCTGTGAATGTTTAAGATTCAGGCAGTCAGGAGTCAGGTTAGGCATGAGGAGAGACAGGCGTGAGAAAAATGAAAACAAAAAACAAGTAAAACACCTCTCCCTGTGGAATGGAAAGTTATCAAGTGAAGCACTGAACCCACGTCCTCCCACCTGACACCACAAAGCTATAAACCCAGGACGACACTTGGTCTGGGCTCAGAACCCAGACTTGGGGAAAGAAAACTCAACAAAGAAGGGGTGGTTCAGCGGGTTCTGATATGTAGTGAAATCATTGGGTCTGTTCAAATTTATGAGCTTAAGGAAGGGTCAGAAATTCTCTACTAATAAAAACATCCTTCTGTGAACTTTTCCGAAGTAAAGTTAATGGCACACAAAGCCAAGCAGTTCACACAGAAAACTCATTCCTAAGGGACTACCTGTAAACTCAGAAGTTTGTCTTCACGAGATCAAATGTTCAACAGAACGCCCCTCTGCTCACTCTCACCCCCATTCAAAGTGCTATATCCTTTACCACCAGTCACCCATGCCCAGACTCTTCTCCATTCTCCTTGGCCCCTGAAAGGCCTCAGGCAACAGAGCCTCGGGACCCGCGGGAGCACCCCTCCCCTCCCTGCCATCCCCATTATTCGGCAAAGAGCCCTGCTCTCCCCTGGAGCCAACAGTCTGCAGCTCCTTCAATGCAGGCGCGAGCAGGCAGGAATGGTGGGAAGAGAAGCCGTGCCAGCTGCATGTTTCAGAAGCTCCCTCCATATGCATTTGCCAAAGGAACAAAAAGAAAATCAATGCCAGGAAAAGACAACTGAGATGAGGATGCGGTGGGACCGCGGCTGACTCCTTGCCTCTTAGCAGCAAGGGACCGGCCATCCACGCGTTCGAGCCACAGACCCCAGTCGTTACCTTCAGGATGCAGGCCATGGCGCTCCGCCGGCCCTTCTGCCACCGAGCAGCGGGCGTGCCTGGGTCAGGGGCAGTCCGGGCGACAGGCTGGAGGCTGGTACCGCGGCAGGACCGCTCCAGCCCACATTCCCGCAGATCCAAATAAGGGGACCGCGGTGCGAGCTGCGCGGGCACAGGCCCCGCCCCCCGCGCCGCGGCCCCGCCCCAGGGCCCGTCCACTGGCTGGCGGCCCCCGAGACCCCGCCCACGGATTACGTGCCGTCCTGGTCTCCCGCGGCAGCCCCTCGTTGCTTGCTACTTTTTCTTTTCTCTCTCTCTCTTTTTCTCCACCCCCCTCAGTAAACGTTCTGTGGTTCAACGTATGCAAAGCCGGCTCAGCAGCAGGCAGGGATCTGGGTCCTGCTGGGGAGAGAAAGCGCCCTTTTCTTCTCGATTCGGTCTCCTCCAGCAGATCAGAGAACCCCTTGCAGATATTTCACAGTTTTTAAAAAGTTAAGGGGGTTTGGAATCACCCTTCTACAGGCTTTGGGCGCATCAAAGGATTCTTCAAAAGTAGCAGATGAAATTCCCCCCGGGCTGTTTAACGATAGAGCTTTCCCTCTGCTTAAAAATGCTGTGATGGGCTCATCTAAAATGAATAATTTGCCACTAATAAGGGAGCACAAATACCTATCAACAAAAGACGCCAGAAAACTTAGGCTGTATGTTTTGTGTGAATGTACACAGACATATATTAATATATTATTAATACATATATTAATTGCTTTAGGCTGTATGTTTTGTGTGAATGTACACAGACATATATTAATTGCTTTTTTGATTTGAGCTTGTGCATTTATTTTTTTAAAAAGTGTATTTACATATACAGTAAATAGAATGTATATATTTATATGAAAATTAAATGTATTCTCATATATATACATTGATTATATACGTATATAAATTGGGTTTGTGCCCACAAGCACAGGACTTTGTTCTCCCAGCCCCCAAGTTTAGAATTTGAATGAACTTTGTTGCAACTTAAGTAAAAATGTTAATTCTGAAGTCTCCTGTAAGGCAAGTCTCTGATGATAAAACAAAAGGTGATAGAGCAGCTTTTAAAGGCAGACAGCCTGGGAGAAGATATGTTTTGGGTCTCCTTAGCAGTCCTTTTGGAGTGAAAATCAACAAGGAAAGCCCAATTCCCAAGCAAGGAACTGGCTAAGAGAAACAGTTATTTCTCTGAGGAAAGTGACATCACACACATAGCAGAAGAAGGGAGAGAGAGCATTCTGTATATATACACAGATTTCCACCACTTGGTCTGTCAGAGAAATCTTAAAACCAGGCCCAAAATATTTACCCAAAAGAGCTTTCACTTGCTAGAAGCCCTGTCTGGTCTGCCTACATAGAGTCAGGAAAAGCACTGTGGGCTGCTGGTGGCTGTGACGTCATGAGATTGGCTCACAAACCACAAGGCAGAAACCAGACTTTCAAGGGATTTGGTGTTTTCTTGGTGAGAACATTCAGAATCCTGAGCGAGCAGGAGGCACCACAGGAAAAGTGTTGCAAACACTGAGAGTGGACAGACTACCTGCTCCCAGGGAAAGTCCCTCTTTTCAGTCTTCCTAAGGGACACTCCCTGCTCTCCTACTCCTTCCTCCAGACCCTCCGTGTGGTTCAGAGATCTGCTCTATTTTCAGTAAAAACTCTTTGATCAGTAAGTTCAGTAAGAGCTTCCTCTATTTGGTTGATCAGGACTGTATATTTTTTTTAGAACTGTATATTTTAAAACACTGCTTTAGCTCATGATCTTTAGTAAGCCAGGAAAACTCAGTATTTTATTCATTTATGAATTCGACAAACCTTTTCTGAGCTGTTACTAGAAGATAAATCTTTTTGAGCTACCACTAACTGGAGGGGAGTTAATAACAAAAACAAAAACAAAAAACTTAGTGAGGCTGTACAGGACCCATCAGGAATGAATGATTTTCAGGGTCTCTAACATCATCTCAGATTCAGTCAAGTGGGAGAGATAAGAGATACATGATATTATAACATGGTAAGGTCTTTAACCAAAGTAGAAGCAAAGCTCTAAGGAAATAGAGACAGAACCCGGCAGGTTGGCAGGTAAGAGGGGCAAGGGTGGGCAGGGCACATCATTCTCTCTCCAGAGAGTCTGCAGGTCTGAGCAACAGCCCAGCTGACTCTAGTAAGCAAAATTGCTGAGCATTTCCTTACTGGGTGACCTTGTTCACATTTCTTAACCTCTCTTTAACCTTTAGTTTACATAGTAGTATTTATCCTTGTGAGAATTAAATGAGATGATGCTCGTAAGTCCACTCACTATGAACATTCTCAAAATGGTAGCTCTTTATCAGAGGGTGGGGGGGTGGGAGGGGGTTGGTTAACTACAAATAGCTTGTAGGAAAGGATGAATAAGATGATTCTGAATGTCTCAGAAAGATAAACATTGATGAGGCAAAAACTTAGCATCTTGTGACTTGGGTATAGCCAACTGAGGGTATAATAAGGGCTTTGCCAGTTCCAACAGTCTGGGTATGGCTCTCTCAAACTCTCCACTCATCCATACCCACACTCTCCCAAATGTTATTTTTTATTAGCATCCACAGTTATGCCTAAGTACAGACAGGAGTAAAGGCATGTTTATAACAATCTAAAAACAAACTCAGTAGATTCCACAATAAATCTGCACTGAAGTTTTATAAATCTGGGCAGAAGCTTTATAAAACAGCAACGGTCACTGCCTCAGATGGACCGCAACTGGATGGGAAAAAGTAGTTGGTTGGAAATGAAAACAGATTCAGAACCTACTAGGAAATGAAGGTACAGCCAGATTTGTGGGAAGATGGGGGGAAGGGTATGGCCAGGATCTTTTTTTTTTATATATAACTTGCCAGACTATAAGAATAGCTGAGTCTATCCCATGGATATAGCCCAATTTTCCAAGTCCCTAGTTATAGGACTTAAACCAAAAACCTACTTCCAAAGATAACAAACTGGGTGCACCTTGCAATTATGTACAATAACCCATGTGATCCTTACAACATCGATATGGATGTTGTCATCCCCAGCTGGTCAGTGGGAGAACAGGGATCTGAACTCAGGTAATTTGACTTCTGGGTCTGCCATCTTAACTGCTGCACTCAGTTGCCCAGTATGTCAGGAGCCAATCTTTGGTCACCATTCAGATTTAGTCTCTTGCCTTAAGTTTAGTAGTCAGAAAACCTAGGGTAAGTATATATTTCCCTAAGATACACACTAGGATATGAAACCTAGAGCAATTATGTAAATAAGTAGAAGATAGATACTCTCTATCTGACTGTACCTATCCAGGATAGGTACACTCACCTTGTATCTATCCTCCCTCAGCACCTGGGGCCTTTAACAAAGACACTGTCCATCCCATCCAGATCTCCCACACAACCAAGCTGTTACCACCTTCTGCCCATGAGAGCTACCTCCCACCAAAGACTCTCACTACCGTATCTTACCTACAAAATGGAACCTGCCATGTAGCAACCTGACTGCCCTTGCTTCCCTTCCTGGAAAGATCTTTGGGGGCTGGTCTTATCGCTACCTGGGTCTCCCTAGGGCCCTTCTTGGCTCCAATTGGTCCATCTTCCCTCTCCTCACAGGCCTTTCACCAATAAGATCAATATGCCTTAAGGCCAAGACCTCATGAGTTATGACCAGTCATGGGCTAAAATGTCCTATTTAAATTCAGTTTTGCTTCATTGTAAACAGCCCCATTACCAAGTAATTCTCAGAGTTACACAGTTTCCTGATAGAAATAGAATTAAAATGAAGAATCCCATAACTTTTCCAATTTCATCTTGCACACATATTAATTTAATATATTTATATTCAACACAGAGTCATTTATTAAAACTTTAATTGGATCTCAATTTTTCCCATCTAAAGATTTTAAATGAATTCCAGATATCATAAAACTCTTCTTGTCATCCACTACATAAACTATGCTTCCATAGGAGACTGTGACTGGAAGATCCATTATACAATGTTATGGGAAAGTCATTTTTTTTTTTTAACATTCTGAGCCAGAATAGGAAATGATTTTTTTTTTTTTTTTCCTAGAAACCATTGCACTGTTACAGGGCAATGACCTAGGAACTTTTTCATACCCTAAAACACATGCCTATCCTGTCAGTGTCCTTGTGCATGTCTATATGGATGTCTGTGTCCAAGTATGTCTATGAATGTGCCCTTTTAGATAT
Source organism: Enhydra lutris kenyoni (assembly GCF_002288905.1). Classification (NCBI taxonomy): domain Eukaryota; kingdom Metazoa; phylum Chordata; class Mammalia; order Carnivora; family Mustelidae; genus Enhydra; species Enhydra lutris. The sequence continues at coordinate 43,421,238 of NW_019154093.1, read as the reverse complement.
ACATGAGAATATATTGACATGTGGGTTAAGCTTTATTTCCCTCCATTTTGGATAGCAGATCATTCTAAAATGTCATCCGTTTTGCATTCCCAAGACTTGGGCTTACTGCTTTTTCAAAACTTGACACAGTTCTAATACAGAATTCATCATTATCCCTGACTATACTCATACTCATCTGGGATGAACTCCAAAACAAGTTAAGCATGCTTTAGAATTGCATTTTTCAAACACTATATATTTTCTCCTTCTCCCTTAATGTTCTTTCTCAACTTCCTCTCAGTTCTACTCTTCTTATTGGTAGTTCTCATCTTTTCTCAATTTTTTTTTCAAATGAACCAAAAAGGGGGAAAAAATCTGTTTTTAATTAAGAGAGAAATCTGAAATTAATGTTCTTTAATGTTCTAGGTTTTAACCAGATTTGTTTTTCTTAAACAATTCTCCCCTAAGATCTTTTAAAAATATAATCAATTGAAAGTAAATATGGCTGGAAGCACTGGCAGGTAGTTGGAATTTGGTTCGTATTGGCTTTCTCTAAGGCCATTGACGGCTCCATTATTAATTGAATCTGATAAATCTCAACCACGTTTCTTAGAGTTTGTTTTCCTTTTATTGTGAGGCTCTTCTCATGTGTGTTTCTGTACACTCTTCTTAGATTTCACCACTTAGTGAGGTTTGATGACATACTGTCTTAACATATTAGAGTGTAAATCTAGTATTTGAAATGTATCCATGGTGGATCTGATGGGAAGATCCACAGGACGGGGTCTCACAGTTGGCCTCCTTCTGCAGTTTATTTTGCCTGAGCCAATTTTTCTCTAATGATTTGGCTCTCACAAGCCCTCTGGAAAGAGCTAGGATTTTTTTTTTTCTAATTTCTTATATTAATACAAACACTCACTTTTTCTGTAGCTATGTCCGGCTATGGTAGGAAGGAGAAGAGCAAAGTCATGCAATCTAAAGAAGAATGGTGCAAGGAGAAGTCATCTAAATATGCTCTTAGAGAAACCCCCCAACACAAGGTATTGTTTTGGGTCCAACAGTGTAAAAATCTGTGATAGCTGCTCACAGTACACCACTGTGAAGTTAGGATGGACAATCCAAGAGAGTCAAGGGCCACATCCCATATGGGAAAGCCATTCTTTCTTTTCAAGGGCAACAAATAGAGGGCACCTATTCATTTGTTCAGTCATTTGTGTACCTGCCTTGGGCTCAGCTCGAGCTGATCCCAAGGAGACCTGGGATCCAGCCTGCATCAGGATCCCTGCTCGGTGGGGAGTCTACCGCACACTTCTTATGCTCTCTCTCTCTTCTCTCTCTCTCCCTCTCTCAAATGGATAAATAAAATCTTAAAAAAAAAAAAAAAAGCAACAAGTAGAAAGCAACAGAGCACTTAGGAATCTGAAAAATTTTGTTCCTTTGTCGATTTAACAAACATTTGCAAGCTCAGGTGATGTGTTTATGAAACAGTGTGGCTTCCTCCTACATGCAAAACCTCCAGTGGTTCCTTTTTATCTCCACAGCTTGGTCTATTATAGGCCAGCCAACATCTCTTTCCATCATTACTGCCCAGTGGTCTCTGACCCCAGGATTCAGCAAACTTTGTCAGTAAAGATCCAGATAGTGAAAGTTAGACTGCGTGGGCCATTAGGTGTCTGTTTTAACTCCTCAACTCTGCCATCCTAGCACAAAAGCAGCCAAACATATCAACAAATAGAGAGCGGTTCTGTACCAATAACATTTATTTATGGATGCTGATGTTTAAGTTTAATATAATTTTCAGTGTTATGAAATATCATTCTTTGTTTTTCTCAACATCTAAAGATGCACAATCCATTCTTGGTTCTGAAGGTGTACAAAAACTGTCTAGAGGTCAGATTTAGCCCAACGGTAATTTGCCAATCAGACTTCAGCTTTGCCCTCTTCATTGAGCCGGATTTCATCCTTCAGGCCCAGGTCAAATCCCATTTGGTCCTTGATGTCTTTTTGGACCACCCTAGTCTAGTGCCGTTTCCCCTACTTGAATTCCAGCAATGACCGTTTGCAAAATTCTTCGGCGATTCATCACATCCTATCTGCTGGTATTTCTTCTAGCATCAACCTGTCCTATTACCTAAATCTTTATTTTGCCTTTTATTTTTGGCCTTGCTCCCCAAATAGATCACAGGCTTCCTGGTTTGTTTGTTTGTGTTTTCCTTCTTTGCATCTGGCACCGCTCTGTGCCCCAAGCCAAGAATACAGCAACTCCAAAGAGATAATGAAGAACACCAGGTGAGAAGCAACCACAAATTTATAAAACTGAAAATCAGATTGTTCTACCATTTTGGATACCACTCAAAGATTTTGAGAAGAGAATTTTGGATGTGTTATTAATTCCCCCACCACATATGATATTCTCAGATCATCTCACATTTCCTCTATAAGGAATATATCAGATTATTTTAGCAGTTGGCTTTTTTGTTTTTTAATCAACAGGGTGATTACTTGATTTAGATGGATTTTGCAGACCATGTTTAATGACAAGAGTGGCCTGTAATTACCCCTGTGGGTGTTCTCAGTTGATTAGGAAATCAGTGATGCCTTTCTTTTAAGTGGAAGCTGCCTTATTTCCATCATGATTTTTAAAAATCACTCTATACAGTATTTTTTAATCACTCACATTGCACTATGTTTATTCAATATTTATTCTCTTTAAACATGACTCTCTGACTTATGCTGTGATTTTTTCAGTCCATTCCACTTTATTTTATCTTTATTTTCATTTAATGAAATGAATAGAATCCTGTAAATAAATCCATTTTGTCTAATAGATGAAGAGATCAGGGTTTTCAAGGTAATCAAATATTTAAATAGCTGAGTTTGTAGTATTTACTGACACCTCTGTAATTAAGAAATTGTACGACGTGGGGCGCCTGGGTGGCTCAGTGGGTTAAAGCTGTGCCTTCGACTCAGGTTGTGGTCCCAGGGTCCTGGGATGGAGCCCCGCATCAGGCCCTCTGCTCAGCAGGGAGCGTGCTTCCCCCCCCCCCACCCGCCCTTTCTCTGCCTGCCACTCTGCCTGCTTGTGATCTCTGTCAAATAAATAAATAAATAATCTTAAAAAAAAAAAAAAAAAAAAAGAAAGGAAGAAATCGTACGATGTTACACATTACATAATGGCATATTCCAAATAGGATTAGTCTTCTCTTCAAAGTGGCAAGTGCTGCAGTATTTAGGACAAGCATCACGTGGATTTGGACACCAGAAAAATATCACTTCCTTCATCTTTCAACAGCTTACATTTTAAATGAGTTGCTCTCGGGGCACCTGGGTGGCTTAGTGGGTTAAGGCCTCTGCCTTCGGCTTAGGTCATGGTCCCAGGGTCCTGGGATCGAGCCCTGTATAGGGCTCTCTGCTCAGTGGGGAGCCTGCTTCCTCCTCTCTCTCTGCCTGCCTCTCTGCCTACTTGTGATCTCTCTGTCAAATAAATAAATAAAAATCTTTAAAAATAAATAAATAAAAATAAGTGAGTTGCTCTCCACTTTCTCCTTTTTTGAATTGCAATAAAAATTTGCCATTTAAAAAGAGATGAAAAATGGTAAGCCACCTCTAAACTAGCTTCTCTATATTTTCTTTTTTAAAAGATTGTATTTACTTATTTGAGAGAGAGCTCACACATGCCCTTGTTTGCACAGCAAGTGGGGGTGGGGACAGAGAGAGGGACAAGCAGACTCCCCACTGAGTGCAGAGCCCAAGGCTTGACCAGGACCCCAAGATCACAACAGGAGTCAAAATCGGGTGGGCACTCAACCGACTGAGCCACCTGGGTGTCCCACAGCTTCTCTGTATTTCCAACAAAAGTATGTCTAGCAGCACAGACATTGGATGAACCCCAGACTTATTTATTTTTAAATATTTTATTTATTTATTTGACAGAGAGAGAGACACAATGAGAGCGAGAACACACACAGGGGGAGCGGGAGAGGGAGAAGCAGGCTTCCCACTGAGCAGGGAGCCCGATGCAGGGCTTGATCCCAGGACCCTGGGATCAGGACCTGAGCCAAAGGCAGACGCTTAAGGACTGAACCACCTAGGCACCCTGGATGAACCCCAAGTTTAAAAATTGTCTAAACATACACAAATGTCTAATATCTATGTCCTCCTGCTCTTTTCTTTGACTTTTCTTTTTTTCACTAGTTTGGGTATTTCCATCACCTCATTTTACCTCTTCCTTCTTTTACAATTTCCTTTACTCCTTTTTCCCGGGCAAGTTTTTCAGCTTAAATTCAACAGAAAATTAAAGACCAAGGGAGACCTTTTACCTTGAGAAAGTACTAGTTTGTCTCAAGTATTTGTTTGAATAAAATGTAAATACTCAGAGCAACCGACTGACCAGATTTGTGAAGAGCCTGAAATCTTATCCTACATGCAAACTAAGAAGTTATCTGCACATTTTATGGCTGTTGGCTAAAGCCCAAGACTCCAGGGCCAGAGATAGAGGACTATTTATTACCACTGGTCATAAGGCTATTCATTACTCACAGCGATCACTCACAGGCAGAGAGCATCAGCATTTGCACCCATTCCTCAAGCCCTAATTCCCACAACAAAACTTGAAGAAAACCACACACTTGCATTTGTAGCCAGTTGTGTTTCAGAGAAGAACCTTGAGCCTACAGAACTCAATGTTTTACACTGGACAATAAGCATGCCAGCCTGTTGCTCCTGAAGGAAATAATATTTTTCTCTTCCAAGACTGGGAGTTATATAAACATCCTTGAGGAGATAATCCAGAACAAAGGCATTCTGTACCTCCATTTGCAAGATAACACAGAAACTTAAGAGACCAAGTGAGAATTGTCCCCTACTAGTAATCACAGTCACCGTACATGTCATTATGAATTCTTTTAAGACTTTATTTATTTATTTGTCAGAGAGAGAGAGCACAAGCAGACAGAGTGGCAGGCAGAGGCAGGGAGAAAAGCAGGCCCCCCATCGAGCAAGGAGCTGGTTGTGGGACTCGATCTCAGGACCCTGAGATCATGACCTGAGCCAAAGGCAGAGGCTTAACCAACTGAGCCACCCAGGCATCCTATCATTATAAACTTTAGCCAGTGTGGTACTCTGTACATATTTTCAACAAATTTAGGCAACCAGAAGAGTATGCAAGGCATTCAGTAGCATTTACTGAATGAATGTGAGCGGCTTTAATTTTTTAGTAAGTGGAATTCATAAAAATAATAATGATGATAAGTAATTCTAAAGTAGACACAGGTTCAAAATATTTGTTATTCTCCTCCAGCCCCTGATATCATATTCCATTAAGACTTTATGCTTAACATGAAATATTTACCCATTGACTTAAAAAAAATCTTTTATTTTCTTTATGTTTTTTTTCAGGTACACACATACACACACACACTTCCTATCTTTCTCATGGCCAGAGATTATACACAATGTTACTAAAGTTTAAGTCATGTAGAGAACCGTGCTTGAATTACTGGTAAGTAACTGATACTTAGTTAAACATTTTAAGGTACTCATATCACCAACTAGTTGTTCTCCTACATTATACTTTTTTTCCTTCTTATTTCAGCAAACCCAAATATTCACTCTCAAGCCCAGGAAAGAATTAGAGACAAGAGGTCTGGCAGAGCCCTCGATTTGCAGAACCGTTGTATCTGTTTTTGAATGTTATGAAACGGTCACACTGACCTGGCCACCATGCAAATGTCTTCAGTGGGCATTTGAATTATTTCTGTTTCCAGGCAAGACAGTGCTAACTTCGCCCAGCTCAGAAAGGAGAGAACCCATCATATTTGAGAAGGAAATTTTACAACGTTCTTCAGGAACCCTCAGTCCCGGTACTTCTAATCTTTCCAAAATCCTCCTTGATGTGAAGATCTGCATTTCCCTCACAACAAATTAAAGCTCTTTCATGACACAGAACTCTTACCTGCTAGTCTCTTTACGGTCCCACTTTCCCCTTGGATTCTCCACACCCACCCCAGTGGTCATGTGCAAGTGCATGTTCAGTGCACAGAGCCCTAAAATATGTGTCTGGCATTGAGCTTCCGACAAGAGACAGAAAATAAACTTTCCATTTCCCTTCAGTGGTAAACTTCCTCCTCTTCTCAGGCGTCTGTTGTCTGCAGCTGAGGAACGGGAGTGACATCACTAAATGTGTAATGTGTGGTGTGCCATGGGGTCAGCTGAAGGGTAATTTCTAGAAGCACGCCTATTCAGAAGTCAAAGCAGCGCTGGCACTGAGCAGGGACACTCAGCAAAATGATGCATTTGGTTCAGCATCCCCACAGGGGATCTACACCAGTGACCTCATGCACTAACCCAGCCGTCCTAACACTCCGCACACTAGTGTTCTTCAGGGACACCTCAAGTAGCTTCTTTACAGATTTGAAGTAGCAAAATGATGAGATTTAGTCAAGGTTTCATCTTGAATCAAAGTGAAGACATGCTGTCAAATGAAATACTTCTGGAATCCTGCAAAGCTTTCTTCTAGCTCTGCACCCTTGAGTGGATGTACCCAGTTACCAGTTTTGTTCAGAATGCTCGAAGGCTCAAACCCACGCCGACACTTACCCGTAAACAGTGCTCTTTCTCCGAATCCATAGTGTGTGTGTTGGGAGCAGGGAGTGAGGACAATATGTGGAAGAATAAAAAGCACAAACATAGAACGTCTTTCTCTCAACCATCGCCAAGTCTAAGCATGAGATAAGACAAAAGGATCATCTATTAAATGACTTCATCCAACTCCGTGTAGTATTTTATCCTGCCCTTCACCCATGACTTTTCTTTCCACCTCAGCATTTTTTCACATGCTTTCCATTCCCTGGATGGTCTTTCCTCTCCTCTTCAGCGGTCAAAATTCAACTCATCTGTAAATGTCTAATTCAAAAGCTGCAATCTATATGAAGATCCTTATAATAGGAATTATTTGACAAAGTCATCCAAGTGCCTAATGTATGCAAGGGGTTAAACATGTAGCCTTAAACAAGGCAAACACAGTTCCTGGCCTTATGATACTACACTTGGTCTTAGCCAAAAGGCCGAGAAGCGATGGCCTTATAATACTTGTAGCATTCAATTCCCCTTCCAAACTCCTGCAGTCTTTACTATAACTCTGATGAATTTTGTGGTAAAGGTATTCTTTGAATTGAGGTTTTTGTTTTTCCTTCCTGAAGATTTATTTACTTGCTTGAGAGGGGAGAGAAAGAGCAGCGGGAATGGCAGAGGGCAAGAAGCAGACTCCCAGCTGAGCACTGAGCCCACTGTTGAGCTCCCCATGGGGCTCCACATGGGGATCGATCTCATGACCCTGAGATCAAAAACCCGAGATCATAACAATCCAAAGTCAAGAGTCTGACGCATAACAGACTGAGCCACCCAGACATCCCTTCTTTATATTGAGCTTTCTTGACGGATCTCTTTGATAGGCCTGTTGAGAGATTTTGCCATTCTGAGAGACCCTGAGAAGAAGGCCACAGAGCACATCTCTACACTTAATTATGTCTCAAAACTTAATTACCTCAATAATGGTAAGTAAAACTGTGGTTTCAGTAAAATCAACTAAGTTATATAGAAAACTCTTTTGCCTCAATTCTTATAATTAAAAGATGTTTCTGAGTGTGCTTATCCACTTTATAAGAGTAATACCAAAAACAGAATTGGTATTTATCTAAAGGCTGATATTTTCCAGTGTCATTCTTAGCAATAATAGTTTCCACTAAGCAGAACTATAGATGGAGGTGAGTAGGAAACTGGACTTAATATATACTGATCCAAAATCATGCTCAAGAACTCAAAAAAAAAAAAAATTCCTCTTATGGATTACCCTCTTAGCATTGTTTCTTTTCCTTCTTTTATTTATTTCATAGAGAGAGAACAAGCAGGGGGGTGGGGGGTGGCTAGAAGGAGAGGGAGAGAAAGAATCCCCAAAGACTACCTGCTGAGCATGGAGCCTGACTCAGGACTTGGTCCCACGTCGTTGAAATCATGACCTGAGCCAAGATCAAACGTTGGATGCTTAAACAACTTAGCCACTCAGGTACCCCAGCATTGTTTCTTCTTCATGAAACAAAAGTTCAAGGGGAAAAATCCAATCATTTGAAGGTCCCAGTTACTTGGGTCTCCATGTGGCTTATTCCCATAGTCATAAGTCTATTGGGTGATAGCTGGGCAAACATCAATTATGGAGAGTTGCTCTCTGATCATCTTTGTGAGGTGTGGTGGATTATCTCCTGTAGCATTTAATTAGTAACTGCAAATTACCTATATTTCCAACATATGGGTATTTAACAATATAATAAAGGACTGTCAGTATGAGAGTTAACAATGAATCAAACCAAATAAAACATCAAACACACACAATTTATAACTACTAGTTATAATATACTGGTTAAGTCTCTGTTTCCTGAGTGTATGCCTCGTGCTTGTGTAAGTCACAGACTCCCTGTAGCAAGGGACTGTGTCTTTCCTTTCACTGATTTCCTCTGAAAGACCTAGTATGATGTAAGACAAAATCAAGTCCTGATTGGAAATATCAAGTACTACCCTCCCTCAATATATAATTCTGCTGAGAAACCTACCAAAACACAAATTAGCCATAAGGAGGTCCAAAGAAGTTCTTATTTGTGTTTCCAACGGAAATTAGCTTGATCCTTAACAACAACAACAACAAAAAATATATACGAAATATTTATAAAGAAATAAAAATATAACAATATATTTTTATTCTTTTTTATTCTTTATATTCTATTTCTTATCTTTATATATATAAAGAAATAAAAATATAAGAATATATTTATATATAAGAAATCAAAATATGTACTATATACATGAAGAAACATATATAGAGATATACATATAAACATATATATACATACGCACATACATGCATGCTTACTATCAAAATCTTGCCCACCTCAAATTGTTTCTTTTTTTGATACCTCTGTTTTGTTGATGCTTTTAGAATGCATATAGTTTGCCTACTAGGTAATCCACATTGCATGTAATAAATCCACACTGGAAAAAAAATGCAACAGAAGGCATTTTATTTTTTTGTCATTGTTCTTGTTTTTTATGTAAGCTTTACATCCAATGTGGGGCTTAAACTCATGAACCTGAGATCAAGAGTCGCATGTTCTACCAACTGAGCCAGGCAGGCATCCCAGCGAAAGACATTTTATTTTATTTTTTATTTTTTTCAAAAGGCCTTTTATATGTATAGAGACCCAGGAAGAATGTCAACAACTGGTCCTGACCTGTAGGCAACTTATCTTAAAGAAGAGGCTTCATTGAGATATTATTATACTATTGAGCCATCACATCAGACCATTTACCCTAGAAAATAAAATCTCTCAGATGATGTTGTTTTCATCATTAACATACTTGGAAACAACAAGCCCTCTTAATATCCTTACCTAAGTCAATGAAATTCCTAGAAGTTGAAAAGTTTTCACAGTCTATATCATTTTACTGATTTCATGAGTACTGATTTCATGAGTTTCATGAGTGTACTTAGAATGGAAGACGCCCAAGAAAGGAAAAAAAGGCAACTAAAAATCCATTGTCATAAAATTTACCTCTATTGTCAGAATAGTTCTGATTCTATTTCCATATCCAAAGTATCCATGTGTGTTATAGCTCCCCTCAAGCTGATATAACTCATTTATCAGCACATTTCAAAGTTAGAGTAAACTTTTTACAACACTCCCGTTGCAACTCCTGAGCTGTAAAGCCTGTCTCACTATTTGTTATAACTTTTAAAGCAAATATCTCCTGTTCAAATTCTTATGCATCATCTAAACTGTGTTTCTCATCATGGTGGTGAGCAAATACACCCAGTTTAAAAACAAATATGATTTTGAAAGACACTGTGTTGTTCTAACAAAGGGAACATTGTTCATCTTCCCTGACAGCCTCTCTCTAATTAAAGAGGCCCTGACGCTCTGCAGAATGCCAGGCTCCTTAAACAGCCCCCGCCGACCCACTGTTTTCACTGCACAAACAGTGGAGAAAACAATTTGCAGCCTACTGGGGGCTCCTTCCTAGAAGAAAATTTAATAACGTCCATGAAGGGATCAGGAAACAAAATTTCCTGATGGGACATACATTTCTTCTTCCCAAATGCCCCTGGCTGGGAGAATTGGTTAGAAAGGGGGCTCCTTTTACCACCGTCTCTCAGCTGTCTGTGTGTTATCAGCCTTGGTTTTTGTCATTGTTGTGTGTGTTTTTTAACAGTGGCCTTTCACTTCTTTTATCCATATTGATAAACCATCTTTGATATTCTATTTTCCCAAATCTGACTCTGCAAAAACACAAAAGCTGAGAGATCATTTCATGACGAGAAATGGCAGCATCAACTTCTTCACTTTCAAAAATCATCTGAAGAGAGACATTTTTCAAGAACAAGCGAGGATGTGCTGGTACACACTGGCCTGTGTCTATGTTGCAGTCACAATGTTCCACATTAGAGCTTACAAAGGGAAAGCTTTCTCTATTTTTCTAAGCTTACTCGAGGTGTTTGCTTAGTGAAGTTCATTTCTACAGCACCTCGCATTTGCACACATATCTTTACACCTTTATAAAAAGAATGCAATAACATCTACGTAACTCCACACCATTTCTAATTTCTATTTGTTTGGTTATGAGAAATATTTATTCAGTTAGAGGCAAATCACAACATATACTAAGTTAGGGCAAAAGTAACAGCAATAAAAATACTCCATATTCATGCCTTAAAGGTTCCAAAAATAGTTCATTCCTAGTCTATCATTTGACCTTCACAGCAAGTCTGTGGATCAAATAGCTGGTAAATGTTAAGGGTTATGATACAAAGTCCAATTCTCATGCTGTAAACCAGAGATCAGCCACATTTTTCTGTAAAGGGCCAGAGAGTAAATATTTTAGGCTAATATTTTAGGGCCATATGGTCTCTGTCACAACTAATCAACTCTTATTGTAGTACAAAAGCAATGACAGAGAATATATTAATGAATGAGTGTGTCTGTGTTCCAGTAAAACTTTATTTGCAGAAATGGGCAGTAGGCTGGTTGTCTAGAGGGTTGTAATTTGCTAGCGTCAGCTCTAAAGCACTATGCTACAAAATCCTGAGAAACTAGAAGTCACAAGACAGCTTTGAGTTAAAATTATTATTGGCTTTCAAGGGAGGAAGAGATTACATCTTGAGTTTTCAAAAAAGACTTTATGGGAGAGGAAACACTTTAATAGGATCTGAAAGATTGGTTTTAGGGCACCAGAGGGTTTAGGTTACATTTTGGGTACCAGGGGGCTGGGTATGTCACACAAAGAGGACAACGTACGTACGTAAAATTCTACAGAAAGGATGTAGAGTGGGGTATGTAGGGAAAAGAAGTAATTCAGTTTGACTGAGGCACAACAGGTGAAGAGAATAAATGAGATAGAAAAGGTACAATTTTCGGGGCGCCTGGGTGGCTCAGTGGGTTGGAGCCTCTGCCTTTGGCTTGGGTCATGATCCCAGCGTCTTGGGATAGAGCCCCACGTCACTCTCTGCTCAGCGGGAAGCGTGCTTCCCCCTCTCTCTCTCTCTGCCTGCCTCTGCCTACTTGTGATCTCTGTCTGTCAAATAAATAAATAAAATCTTTAAAAAAAAAAGAAAAAGGTACAATTTTCATTAGATACAATTATCTTGAAAGCCCATTCCATTAAAAAACTGGAAACTGTTATTTGTCATGCAGAGGGTCTGAGAACTGAACTGAGTCCTAATGAGTGAGGATACATTTCCAGTCATTGTAGTGAAATGGTCAGGCATGGAAGGACCCAGTGAAAGATGAACTTGAAAGGTTGTACCCATTAGACTAAGGCAGTGATGAGACAGTTGCCATCTAGCTACCCCCAGTGAGCAGAGAAGGGATCAATTATAAGAATCAGAATCCCAAGGCTGTCTGGTGGGTTCAAATCATTTGCTTGTGATCTGTCGGTCAGGGAGCTTCTGCTCCACGGTTCTTTGCTGCCCTGGTGGTTCAATTCAGGTGGAGATTCAACTGGACTGAGTGAGGTTTAAGGTCCAAGAAATCTTCACTCACATGTTTGTTCTGGTGCTCCCCAACCCAGCCTTCCCTTCTCTATGGAGATAGCATGGCCCTCTTCATGGCATGGTGGTCTCAAGGCAGTCAGGATTCCAACATGATGATGGGCCTCCAAGAGAGAGCATTCCAAGTGGTGAAGGTAAAAGTTGGGAATCCTTTTTTTTTTTTTTTAAGATCTTATATATTTTTTATTTTATTTATTTGAGAGAGTGAGAGAGAGAGAGAGAGAGCACGAGCACGGGGGAGGGCCAAGGGAGAGGTTGAAGCAGACTCCCCGCTGAACACAGAACCTGATGCAGGGCTCGATCCCAGGACCCTGGAATCAGGACCTGAGCAGAAGGCAAATGCTTAACCGACTGAGCCACCCAGGTGCCCCCAAGTTGGGAATCTCTTAAGACCCGGTCTTGGAAGTTACACAGTATCACTTTTACCCCATTCTATGAGCCAAAGCCAGTCACAGGGCAGCTCACACTCAGGAGAAGGGGAAATAAACTCCACCTCTTGATGAGAGATGTCAAGACCATATTGCAAAAGAGCTTGTGGGTGAGGAGATACTGTGGCCTTCTCTGGAAATACTATTTACCATAGAAGTTTAATATAAAAATTAGTCCAAGGCCAATGAAAGCCCTAGGGACCTCACACAGGCAAACTCAAAACCACCCCCATAATCCAGGCCTCCTGGACTTACACAGAAAACAAACTGAGAAGAAACTTGTGATCAAAAATGACAAACCACAACAAACAAACAAAAATTACAAATCACAGGGAAGCAGAATATAGACACAGCAGAGAGAGGAATTAGCACACTGTCACCTGGAATAGTGGAAGAAATGAAGCAACTTAGAAATAAACATCTTTAAAATGTGCAAAGAACTACAGGTAGAAATAGAAGACATTAGGCTAGTATAAGAAAAAAAATGGGCATGTTTGAAAAATATTAAGTTGAAATTTTAGCTCTGAGAAATACTTACATTGAGATAAGAAACCTTAACAGGTGAAAAGAGAATTAATGAATTGGAAGTCGTCCTAAAGAAATTATTCTAGCACAAGGGTAGCACAGGGATGTAAGTATAGAAAATATGAAATATGAAAGAGATATTAAGAAACTAGAAAATGAACTTTGAAAAGTCTAATATATATCCAGTAGGAATTTCCAGCGGAAAGAATGGAGAGGATGAAGAAGAACAAATATCGAAAGTGATAATGGCTAAGAACTTTCCAGGAACGAATAAACAAATAAGTCATTAGGTTTATGGATCAACCAAATCTCAACAAGACGAATAAAAAACAAATCTGCAACTAGACACACGTTAGTGAAAATGTACAACATCCAAAACAAAAAGTAAAGCTTTCTTCAAAACTACTGGAGCAGGAAAACAGGTCATATTAGCAATTTGGACTGACTGAATACAGGTAGATAATAGAATAAAATATTTAAAGTGTGAAGGAATATAACCATCGACCTAGAAATCTGTTCAGTATTAAACTATCATTCTTAATGAGGGGGAGAAAAACTCATGTTAGAAAGAAATCATCAGATCAGGGGTTTTTTTTGTTACTCAACTTTAATTGAAACATATTTTATGTCCAAAAAAATACATCTATCTTAAGAGTATAGTTTGATGAGTTTTGACTATTACCATAATCAAAGTACAGAACGTTTCCATCTCCATGAAAGGTTTCCTTGTGCCCCTTCCCTGTCAATTCCTCTACCCAACCTTTGTCTCCTAGCAACCAGAGATCTGTCTTGTCACTGTAAATTAGATTTATTTTTTTCTAGAATTTTTTTTTAAAGATTTTATTTATTTATTTGACAGAGAGAGAGGTCACCAGTAGGCAGAAAGGCAGGCAGAGACAGAGTGGGGAAGCAGGCTCCCTGCTGAGCAGAGAGCCTGATGCAGGCCTGGATCCCAAGACCCTGAGATCATGACCCGAGCAGAAGGCAGAGGCTTAACCCAGTGAGCCACCCAGGTGCCCTTTTTCTAGAATTTTTAAAATGTTATCATACTGTATGCAATCTTTCTGTCTGGCTACTTTCACTCAGCTTAATGCTTTTCAGATTCATGCATGTCATGTGTATCTCTAATTCATTTCTTTTCACTGCTGAGTAATATTCCATTCTACAGAAAAGAAGACTGAAGTTTTCAAATTAATTTCAGGGGAAAAAAAAAACACCACTTAAGTCAGAAAGCACTATTAGGGTTAAAGTGGAACTGTGCATAATGTTAAGAAGCAAATTATATACGAAGGGAGTGAAGTAAGTATGAATTTCCACATCTTTGACAATATAACCACAAGGCACTTAAAGTAAAAACTGACAAAATTACAGAGTTACAAATTTACCATTGCACTACAATTTTTACAAGACATCTATTTCAGAAATGGATAGACCAAGCAGTGGGGTTTACACTACTAACTATTTTGTAAGGCACTGGCGACCCTGCGTCTGGGAAAGATTTAAAAGTTTAAGGAGAGGGACACATGTGCGGCTCAGTTGGTTAAGTGCCTTTGGCTCAGGTCACAATCCCAGGGTCCTGGGATTGAACCTGCATCAGGCTCCCTGCTCAGTGGGGAACCTGCTTCTCCCTCTGCCCACTGCTCCCTCTGCTTGTGCTCTCTTTCTCTCTCTGACAAATAAATAAAACCTTTAAGAAAAAATACCAGGGTTGTGAGCTCAAGTTCCATGTTGGGCTCCTCTTTGGATGTGGAGCCTACTTAAAAAAACAAACAAACTAACAAACAAACAAAAAAAACCCAAAAAACAGAAATGGGATGATTTTTCCTTCTCCATGAAATAAAGACCAAAATAATAACAGCAACAAATTAGATTAACGGAGCACTCAGTGTATATCAGGCAACATTCTAAACACTGGATGTGCACTCACTATTCCTTTCACCTCTCGCACCAACTTTTGACTTCAGGGGAGAAGAAACTGAGACTCCATAAGGTTATTGGTGAGTAGCAACATCAGGACTTGAACTTGGGTCCGACTCTACAGTCACCCTTTAACACTACCAGACCATAGTGCATCAACCCGAAAACAGAGCGTTCGCAAACTCCCACCATTAACTACCTCGTCAGAAAGCAGCGCATTCCAACCTGAATCCCTCCTAAACCAAAGGCCAGTTCATTCTTATTCAAACTGTGGAGCAAACTCAGCTGGATTATTTCTCATGTAAAGCATTCCATCTGCAGAGAAGCAAGACAGGCCTATTTTATTTCAACAGTCCGCCTGGGGCTGGCCTTGGGATGGAAGTGAGAGTCAGTGGGGTGCCAAGGCCGTGGCTGAAAATGAGGCTGGAGATCAGAGCTGGAAAATGACATGCAGACAGAGCACATCAAAGAGATGAGGAGACTCCCGAAACAGGCAGCTGGGGTACAGCCCGCTCCGTCCCTGCTCCCTGCTGCCTGAGGCCGGTCTGGGCCTCTGCAGTGGTCCTTAGTTAACCACGGACTGATTGCCCATAACCAAAGAGTCGATGCTTTGCTCTGCATTTGCATGCGTCTTTTCTTCCTATGACCTCGATTCTTACCTCGCCCCTAGATCCTCTTACAAGAAAAAAAAAATTTTTTTAAATGCAAGACATACTCGAGTTCTCATGAATTTTGGAAAGCTGTAAAAATCAGAACCTGAACGAATCCCACATGTTTGAGTTATCTCACCTAAACTTAGGTTTTTGAAATTAGCCCTTTCCATATCTGAATTATGTCTTACACAAAAGAATAGAAAGGAATACCTCATTGGTATTCTGCAGAGAGCTTGTCATTTTGTGCAGAAAGATTGTGAGGAGATACATGGAGAAGACCCAAATAACAAACCTTGGAAGATAAACATTACTTTAGCTTTTGCCAAACGCTGTGTATATGAGCCACCCTGTATGAGGTCTGGCGTGTGCTTGGTGCTAAATAAATGCTTGGTGACAGCAGTGAATGATTAGAGGGCTTGATGAAAAGCTATCTGTGGAATTAAGCCAAATAAGTGCTTTGTACTTATTCGTCCACGAACAAAATAAAGGAGCAGATCAGCAACTGTTCAGTGCACGTACTCAATGGGGATCATCACAGACTTGGTTCAAATCGCCATTCTTCTGCATGACTTTGAGCATACTTGATTTCCCTGTCCCTCTGTCTCTTCTTCCGTGAAATGAGGACAGTAAGGTGACTCCTAGAGTAGCTGTGAGGATTACATTAAATTGTGTATGCAAGCATGGGGTACGGCGCTTAGCATCTGGTGAGCTCCCAGCAAATGTGGGCTGTTGTCTTTTTATGATTTCCTTAGGTCTCTTCCTCTAGCGTTTCACTTTTGTGAATAAAATGTAACCATACAAATTCAAAGAGTTTTTTAAACTAGAGGGTTCCAAACACTTTAAACCCCAAACTCCACACCAAAGCAGACTTTCTTCCCATGGTTAATGTGACTGGTAGTGTGACCCAGTGCTATATAAAATACTGAACTTTGATTTTCTTCTCTTCACAGAAGACACTTAATAAAAACAGAAAGCTGATCTCCTAATTAACATGTATTTTCAGATATGTGCCCCTACTATGCACCATGTTTAGTCAAAACAGATAAGTATAAAAGAAATGCTCTCGCAGGCGGTGAGCAAAAGACCGCTTTAGCTTCGTATTAAAAGGACTAGAGAGTAGGTATTTATGAGGGAAGAATCTGTCTGTCTGTTCACGGTCACAGCAGTTCAGGTGCTTGGCACAGAGCCCGGCACGTGCAAGGTCCCGGCACGTGCAAGGTCCCTCAGTAAGAAAACACGCATGGCAGTGCCTGACTGCTGCTTCTCTGATGCCCAGCTGCTTTCTCTAACTTCATCCTCCCAAGATCAGGTGGTACAGTGGAGAATCCAAATCAGACAGACCTGGATTCAAATCTCTAACCTCTTACTAGAGGGTGGCCTTCAGCCCGGTAACCTTTCTGCACGAAGCCGCAGTTTTCCATCTGTAAATGGGCCAGCAGGACTGCTCTGAGAATTGAAGACAGCAACGTGGACATTTCGTAGACCCAACAGCAACGTCACTATAGACGATACTGATTCTAGCTGGAGATTTCCCTAAGTTTTTATCCTCCACAGATTCACCTACACTTTAATTGACTCCACTTAAATCAGCCAGTGCTTCCTCTTCCTCTTCCTCACATTTTTCTATCTCTGTGTGTGAATGGAGAACAGGGCAACATAGTAAGCTCACATTCTGGAAACCCACAGGTCTAGGTTCAGAGCCAGCTCTGACACACGAAGAGGGTTTGCTCCAAGGGAGGCAAAGACAGAAAAAGAGTCTGACCTATCATTTACCACCTCAGAGACCTTAGGTGAGCAAGGACCTACTGTCCCCAAGCCTCAGTTTCTTAAATGGAAATGAAAGTAATAACCCTCACCTCTAGAGTGGTCAGGAAAATGGAATAAGGGGTCAGTTTGGGCTTCATCTTCCTCAGTCACCTCCCACTGAGAACAAAGTGCAGCAAACATGTGAAGGTGATCAGTAAAGGGGGGTGTGAATAAAAGCTTGAATGGATAAATAAAGAAGAAGAAAGAAGAACGGGCAAGAGAAGGGAAAAGGGAGGGGAAAAAAGAAAATGAAAAAGAAAAGAAAAAAAAGGCAGGCAGGAAGGAAGGGAGGTGCAAGGAAGGAAGAAGGGAGAAAAGAAAAAGGAAGAGAGGAAGGCAGGCAGAAGCAGGCAGGAGAAAGAGTAAGAGATGGAGGAAAAAGTGTACCCCAAGAGGCGCCTGGGTGGCTCTGTGGGTTAAAGCCTCTGCCTTCAGCCGAGGTCATGAACCCAGGGTCCTGGGATCGCATCAGGCTCTCTGCTCAGCAGGAGCCTGCTTCCCCCTCCCTCTCTCCCTACTTGTAATCTCTGTCTGTCAAATAAATAAATAAAATCTTAAAAAAAAAAATGTACCCTGAGATAGTTGAGGACATAAGTACCTTACACCGAGCATTTGCTTTTAAATCACAGGGTAGTGAAATCTTGAGGGCAAATCCTGAAGGAAGCATTTGTAAAAATTAGCACTTCCTATAAGCCTGTCATCTCATCCTTCCCAGACCTCATTAAGCATCCAGAATACCTTGGAAAAGCACCAAAGACCAAATCATGAAAAATGGGAGAAAAAATTCCCAAGGCAAAAGGATCATTTAATATCTTCCCAAGCATCTGTTCCTTCACACTGAAATATTTCATGCAAAACATATTTCATGTAATTCAAATAATTAACTGAAACAAATATTAAACAAGTAACAGAGAGTAGCAAATAACAAATCTCTTCTGATTTCACTGTCATTGTTCTAAGCCTTCAATAAGATATAAATATTGTTGTACTCAAATTACCAGCAAAATTATGAATGCATTACCAGTTTTATTAGAAAAAAATTATTTGGGAGGAAATACTACTTGAGGTTTTTTTAATTATGAGAGAGCAAAGCATGCAGTGAACATTATTTGTTCTGTGACGAAAAGAGTAAAAAAAAAGCTATTATGGGGCGCCTGGGTGGCTCAGTGGGTTAAAGCCTCTGCCTTCGGCTCAGGTCATGATCCCAGGTTCCTGGGATTGAGCCCCATGTCAGGCTCTCTGCTCAGCAGGGAGCCTGCTTCCCTTCCTCTCTCTCTGCCTGCCTCTCTGCCTAATTGTGATCTCTGTCTGTCAAATAAATAAATAAAATCTTTAAAAAAAAGCTATTAAAATCAATTAAACCTTTTTTTTTAATGAAATGATACATCCAAAATGCATTGACAATAGTCTACTTTGGGCAGTCATAGTTTTCATTTCTTTCTTAAATGTATCAGACATAGATCTCACAGCTCATAATTAATTCCCAGTGCCCACGTCACCATTAATTTTTAATCAAAGTGGAGCTGCTGCGGGTGCTACCTGCTATCGCACCAAAGGTTAGTAGAGGCTCAGAAACCTTATTTGTTTCCAGGCTCAGAAACCTTATTTGTTGTGCATAACAGAGAATGATTTCCAAAAGGCTAGCCAGATACACCCTGTAATCCCAGCTAATTATAGTCAGGTGATGGGGACCAAACTCGGTGCTTTGACTCAAAAAAAAAAAAAAAAAAAAAAAAAGAAAGAAAGAAAGAAAGAAAGAAAAGAATAATCTAGTTTCACAGATAATTACACATTTGCACAGTCTAGGGATTTGGAGTTTTATATTCTTGGCGGTGTTAGACTCAGGAGGTATATACTGTTGAAAGCATTTCCTCTATATGAATAAAGGGAATACTCCACAATCAAGTTACCATCCTCATGCTCATGTACGTACGTTTACAGGAGCTCCCCAGAGAGCACAGTAACATTGCACCAGGCAGCCAATGTGATACAAGTTCACAGGACTTTTATGGCATAAAGTCACCGGACAAGGAAATGATTTCGGTGCAGGTTTAGGAAGGCCCCAGGGCAGCTTTACTCCAAGTCAACATCAAACAACACAGGCAAAACCAGAGGACTGATACTCACATTTTAGCAGGTAAGTATTCTAAGGAAAAACAAGTTCTATCAACTTAACAGAAACCCCACAGGAAGGAAATTCATTTTCCTTAGGTTTAATACTTTTGCATAAAAGATATAACTTGGTCATTTAAACTATGGAATATAATACATACATATATCAAGTTAATTTCTTTTTGGAAAACAATATGTTTATAAAACCTAATAAACTGTCTAATAAGAAAGAATAAGGCTGGCTAACCCAACCAAATATAAGTAAAAGTCAAATGGTTTTAACATATTTTATGAGACTTATATACATATGCATACAGATACATCTTAAAGATACATATATATCTACTTTAAAATATTTATGAGACATTGTTGGAGGCCACGATAAGGCTTGAGACGAGGACCAAACCAGGCCCTGACTTGTGTCTCCCTTTAAGTCCAAATACCTTAATAAAGGGTTATGGACAGGAAAGGTTGAGTAGCACTGAGAAAGGGTCTGTGCTGTGTGTCGTGCGCTCGCTCACGTGACTTCCCACACGCACTCCCTGGTTGATTGTATTAGTTGGTCCTTGTTGTTCCTGTACCTCCCATAATCCACTCCCTGGTTGATTGTAACTTCTTGTATCAACAGTAGCTAATGACATTAGCCGGGACTACCTGGCATCACGAGATTTGTTTGTAGTTAATGTAAAACTTGTTATAGGAACTTGAGATTACTCCTTCTATTGTGGTCTGCCTTATAAATGCTTGAAAGATGTGGAATAAAATCGGTACTGTTGGACATCCTCCTCAGTGCTCCTCCTGCCCCCATCTCTTTGTCTCTTAATTTCTTTTCACCATCCTCTTACCCTCACGTTTTCCTGGTCGATTTGGCTGTGACAAGACATAGATATATATATGTACTTAATTTCTTAACATATATATCTTATATAACTTATAAACATTTAAGAAATAATTTCTAACATAAACATTTTAGACAGCTTAAAATATTTTTAAGCAGCTTGGTATTTATATACACAAACAAAAATTTTTTAAGAGCAAAGTGTTAGGGGTATTAGTGGTCATTTCAATTTTTATTTATTATTCTCTGTATTTTTCAAATTCTTATATTCTATACCTATATTCTTATATTCTGTACCTATATTTTCCAAAGTCTTAAGATGAACATGTATTTTTTTTCCATTTCTTAATTTAAGTTCAATTAATTGACATATAATGAATTATTGTTTTCAGAGGTAGAGGTCCATGATTCATCAGTCTTTTATAACACCCAGTGCTAATTACATCATATGCCCTCCTTAACGTCCATCACCCAGTTACCCCATCCCCCCACCTCCCTCCCCTCCAGCAACCCTCAGTCTGTTTCCTATGATTAAGAGTCTCATGGTTTGTCTCCTTAACATGTATTGTTTTTACAAGAAAAAAAATTAAATATTTTCAACCTTAAAACTTCAAAACTTACTAATTCTCTTATATGTCAAATTTGAGATATGCCATAAGATGAAGGAAACTGGCTCCCAAGAATATACCTAACTAAAATTGGTTTCCTCACTTAACCACATCTCCCACTATCAAACCCTCCATAATGTAGCAGTAAATATTCAATAAATGACTTACAAGTGCTTATATAATGATACACCTTTCCAAGGACTCCAGGGGGCAGATCTGGCTGAGCAACTATAATCCTATAAAAACAGCATGGATGAGATTTAATGGGTACCACTCCATGCAATTGTGTGGTCCTAAATTAAGTTTAGAATTCAATGCAACTTCCAATAACTTTAACTGTGAAGACATGCAAATCCAGAGTTCATTAAACGAAATGCCCAATTCTAACCCATCATTCCCAACCCTCCCTCCAACACAGTTAGCAACCCACCATTTCAGATAATTGGGTCACTCTATGTGTGGATGTGTAAGCCATTAGATACGAGAGGCTCTGAAATATTTCCCAGTTAAAGATATCTCCACTGCCTTCTCAGAATACTTAACTTTCCTGCTTTTTGAAACTCTTAGCCCAGACATGAACATCAGAAAGCAAAACACCAGGATTTTTTAACAGTTGGGAATAAAAGCAGATGAATCACTTGGATGAGGGAACAAAGTTAACAGATGCAGAGAAGTGGAAAAGGAGGGCATACATATGTCCAGGTGGACGGAGTATTACTTACATGTAGGGAAAGTCAGGCACATCTGAGAAAAGAGTTTAGGACCCTGTTGGGGAAGACTCTGAGAGTGGGTCTCAGAGGACAGATTTTATTGTTTGAAGAAAGTAATCCACTGAAGACTTCTGACCAGAATATAACATATTCAAGTGGTCCTCTAAGCAGAGGATGGGTTCGAAGAGGGAAGGCTATGGGTGAGAAGACCCAGAGGTGCCAGTCAGTGGTTCAGGCAAAGTGGGTTGAGGGCATGAACAAAGGAGAAAGTGGAGGGAATGGAGAGAAGGGGAGCTGGTAGGCATAGATCAAGGGTAAAGAAGGGTTCAGAGAGGACTTCAGAAAGCAAGGAGGTCAAGGGAAAGTTTTAAAAGAAGACCTGACTGTGCTTTAAGCTATGAAGAAGGAGCTAGTGGAAAGGAAGAGATTGAACCAAAGTATGGGACAAGAAAGGGATCAGGGCAAAAGAAAAAAATTTGCATTTTCTGAACACTTACTGTATATCAGACCAAGGCTAGATGTTGTAAATAAATATCAACTCTCAAAAAGCAAAATGTGTGTCATTTTCATCTTGATAACTGCATTACTTCACACTTAGTAGACACTCAGTAATTGTTTGTTGAATGAAGGGCGGAGAGGAAGGAGGAAGGCTTATTAATGTTGAGATAAAAGGAGATAAAAGTTTCTCAAAGGCAGGAGTGAATAAAAGGGGTGCCTAAGGAAGGGGAGTGGGGGTACAAACCCTGATGGGTCAGAAAAATAAGAGTCAAGTTCACTTATTTATTTATTTTTATTAAAGATTTTATTTATTTATTTGACAGAGAAATCACAAGTAGCAGAGAGGCAGGCAGAGAGAGGGAGGAAACAGGCTTCCCGCTGAGCAGAGAGCCCAATGTGGCGCTCGATCCCAGGACCCTGGGATCATTACCTGAGCCGAATGCAGAGGCTTTAACCCACTGGGCCATCCAGGTGCCCCAAGTCCATTTGTTTAGATGAAGGACCCTAATGTGCGTTGTGACAGTAATGTGATTCAGGCTCAAAAATGGAAAAGGGTGGGGTGCCTGGGTGGCTCAGTGGGTTAAAGCCTCTGCCTTCAGCTCGGGTCATGATCCCAAGGTCATGGGATTGAGCCCCGCATCGGGGTCTCTGCTCAGCGGGGAGCCTGCTTCCTCCTCTCTCTCTGCCTGCCTCTCTGCCTACTTGTGATCTCTTTCTGTCAAATAAATAAAATCTTAAAAAAAAAAAATGGAAAAGGGTTTCAACAGCTCTTGTAAATGGTGAAACGAGGATTCTTCAAGACATGAATACAAATGTCCAAATAGTAGTATGGTATGAGCTGATGTTAGCAAGACCTTGTAGTCATTTGCTGACTTCCACTCCCTAAACAAGGATTAGAAGTAGAGAAAGCCAGATAAAGATTGTTCTCATCTTCTGACCATATAATTCCTAGTGTGTAACTTTATCATGCATTTGTCACATTATCTGAGTTATTTGTTTAGATGAATCTCTCGCAAAACACAGATATCTTCTCAAAGATAGGACCTATGTCTTCTCCACCTCCAGTCCCTATTCTGGTGTCCAGAACATCATCAGTGTTCAGGTAATATTGGTGGACTGTGACTCAAGGGTTGTGCAACAGCCAGTGGGAACTGTGGAAGTTTGATGCCAAGCCCCTGACTCTGGGGTTGTAGACAGTACATCAGCCTGAAGCACACACCAGATCATGCATAAAAAGGAGACAGAATGAGGTGAGCAGATTGTAAGAACACGAAATGGAGCTGACTAAAAGAAACATAATGGCAGACTCTAAGTGTCTAAAAATAAGAACACTTCACTAATCACCTAACAAGAAACCCAGAGGCAAGGCAGTTCCAGAGTTGGTGGCTCAATAGAGTCTAGGACTCAGTATTTTCCATATTTTTTGCTCAGATTTCAGCACATCATCAGCATTCACTCTTTGTTTGCAAACTGGCAGCTGTAGACATAATATTCAGATATAACAAGTTCTGGCCAGAGAGAGAGAGAGAAAGAGAGAGACATTTCTTTTTCGTATTGGGAAGGAAAACCTATTCTAGATCTTGGAGGCAGAGCCCAAGAGCCATTGGTCACATTAAGGTCATATGTCCCTGCCTTAGCTGCACCATGGGCTGGGAAAGTTAGGCATTTCTAGTATATATATTGGGGAAGATATGTTCTTTCAAGAAGGAAGAAGCAATGGTGGTGTGGGTGGTGGGAAATGGCTGGAGGGTAGTCAATAAACAGCATCCCCAAGGAGGGCTGAAGCAATAGTGATCCCAATGAGAATTTTATGGCCTGGAAAAGCCTCAGAATTACCGTGTTGCCTATTGTCCCACCCATAATCCCACAGAACACAGCAGGTATATGGACTGTGGGATTTAATCTTCAGCTGACTGGACTGGGGTGGACACCTAACTAAGGGAAGTCAGTAACATATGACATAGCTTAAAACCTTAACCAAAGTTACTAGATTCTTCTTTAGCTATTTATATTAAGGACATTTGTAGCAAGGACGTTATATTCCCAGATATATTGATGTACTTTACCTCGCCGTACTTCCTCATTTGTGTCCTTCCCTTTATTCAATAAGAGGCATTTGCAGTGCCTCAAGGAGAATTAGTATTGTTAAAGCAGAAATGCTGCTGGAAAGAGGCATCACTTTTCAATTTGTCTGTGTCCTTTAGTTAAATCCTTTTTTTTCTTAAGAAATGCCAAATGAGTGACTCTCTGTGTTTTGCTATTAAAATTGCTGAACTGTAACATGGGATAAAAACATGACTTATTTGAGTACTAGCTGTATACCAAAGAACTAGGCAAGGGGTTAGGATTTCTAAATATCATCAAAAACAATAATAACAACCATTTGTTCAATACTTTTCTCAGTGTAAGGCAGAGTGTTAATCCATTTGAGGCACACAACAGTCCTGTGAAGACGATACAATTACGATCCCCATTTTATAGATGCATTCTGGAAATGGTCTGGGGAGAAGACCTTCTTGGCTTACTCAGTATTCATCCTCTCTGTCCTCTTTCTACCACTGCTCCATTGTATTCCAGCCTGCACTTTTGGAAAAGCTCCTGAAGCATCTAAAGATAATCCCAGCACCACTAACCCCCCTACTGCACCCACCCACACACGCACCCAGTAATTGGTTCCAGGCCTATGATAATTAGCACATGGCATTTCCTTGAAGACAAGAAGTGCTTCAAGAATAAGAAGATGATCCCATCTGGGCCAGAGAGGCCCAAAGGGAGGTTGACTTGGGGCTCCTGCGTAATAGTCTCCTCACTCGTAGGGGACAGCCCTTGTAAGAAAAGCCTGCTCTTTGTCTGATCATGGTAATGTGCGGAGACAAAGCTTGGAACTGTAAGAGGTTTTTTTCCATGGCATCACTTAGGATGATTCTTGGCAACACATAACTTGTCCAGTTAAAATTGACTCCCAGGGCGCCTGGGTGGCTCAGTTGGTTGAGTGACTGCCTTCGGCACAGGTCATGATCCCGGACTTTCAGGATCGAGTCCCACATCGGGCTCCCAGCTCCTTGGGGAGCCTGCTTCTCCCTCTGACCTTCTCCTCTCTCATGCTCTCTCTCACTCATTCTCCCTCAAATAAATAAATAAAATCTTTTTAAAAATAAATAAATAAATAAATAAAATAAAATTGACTCCCAGATTAGGAAAATGTGTTGTTTCACAAACACAAGATCTAAAGGTAGATAGGGAACTTTAAGTTAATTCCATGGCCAAGCAACGTCCTTAACAAAACCGAGGTGTTTTCCACCTTTCTTCTCCATGCTTAACATGTTACTCGATTGTTGTGCTTGTCTCCTCGGGAGGGCTACCACAGTTCTGGGTTTCATACCTAGGTTCCTTATTTATCACTAGCCATGGTAACATCCCATGCCTGTAACTAAACCAAAGTTTGGCAAGAAGAATAGAATTACCATGTTTGCTTTGAATAATTAATATTTCCCTTTAGGCTATAGAGAGTCAAACTTCCAAATATATCAAAAGATAAATGCTTGACAAAATCTGAGCTTTCCCAGCAAAGAAAAAAGGCCGGTATCAGGAAGGCCATGTGCATGCAAAGTCACCAAGGATGGAGGAAATGTGGTGACAAGGAACAAGACAGGAAAGCACATGGTCTTCTTGAATGAGCAAAATATAAAGAAAAATGAGCAGAGCCACTGATTAGACTGTAAAGGTCATTCTTCCTTCCTTAGATCTCCCCTTTTGCCAATTTTTTTTTTTTTTTTTTTAGTTGTTTGACTTGTTAGAGTCAGGTTTTCCATTACTTGCAGCCCCAAATGTCCCAACTGGTGCAGTAGAAGTGGCAGGATTCAAACCTAAATCTTTCTGAACCATGTCTGGCTACTGGTTCTGTAGTTCCTATCTCAACTAGGTTCCCAGAACCTACAGGAGCAACGAGACAGTGGCCAGCTGACTTGACCTACTTAATTTCCAGTAGCCACCCAATTCTTGACATCAGGTTCTAGCAAGACAGCGGGGGTGGGGGACTTGGGGGGTGGAGAATGAACTCCCTGGCCCTGTTCCCTCGGGGCTGGGTCTGCCACAGTCTCCTTCATGAGCAGGTCCTCTTTGCTGGTTCACTCTTCCCATTTCTTTCCTCATGTTTCCTGATATCATCTTTCTTTGCACCCAAGTCAGGCTTTAGTTTGGGGAAAATCAAAATAAAATAGTCAAATAGAGAGAAGAATAAAAATAAATAAAGTGGAGGGATTTGGTAGAAAGACAGTAAGCTACTTCCTCATGTCACTGGAGAAGATTTGAGGAGGTCTTGCTGTCCGTAGGCTCCGGTGAGCAAAAGAAAAGAGTGATGGGCTCGTATTTTATTCAAACCATTCAGCCAATATATATTGAACACTTATTCTGCGCCAGAATTTATTAAGATCTGGGAATACAAGAGAATGAAACTTACAGTCTCTGCTATTCTGGAGTCTGCAATCCTGTCTGGAAGACAGACATTGGTAAAAGAATCACACAAATAAATATAGAGAGAACTGCCATGAAGGAGAGGTATGTGGTACGCAGTTTGAAAGAGAAGCTACTGTAAGATACAGTGGGACCACAAACCAAACATAACGGAAGATATAGATGATTTTCATTTCTCTGCAAGGGGAAGAGGAACCAAATAGTATAACCTGCCTGTTAGAGTGCTGTGTGATGTGGAAAACAAAGGCAGAAGGAAACATAGATACAATTAAATGTCCTTATAACCTGTAGCCCATTGACAGATACTGAGGCAGGCAGAGTACAATGCTCTTCTGGAAGCTTCTCATGTCTTCATGTTAATGTCTTGCCAGAGGGAAAAGCAACCTTAGTTTGATAGCAGTGAGGCCTTCAGTATTCTGTGAGTCGTCTTTAGCACCTGAAAATCCTTTTGGAACTTCCCTTATCTTTACTTCTCCCAACCCCAAGGTATATAATCACTTGCTCCTCATAAGCCTGGGGCAGCAGAAGGCAGCAGCAGGCACAGCTCCTTCTGCCCACAGGTCCTGTCCCCTCGTGCTTTAATAAAACGACCATTTTGCACCAAAAATGTCTCGAGGATTCTTTCTTGGCCGTAGGCTCCGGACCCCACCAACTTCACTTACATTCAAAAATTACATCACTGTCTAGTACATCAGACCCATAGATGTTTAGTACCTTAGACCTGTATTAAAAGAAAAATAATAAATTATAATAAACCAGTCCCACAATCTGATTAGACTCACGTGTTTGTCTAGCTCTCTTATATAAATATTAAAGAGCTTCTGACCTATAGTTAGAAAACATGACAATGAATGTACCCATTCTAGAATCTTCTAGACTGAAAGTGGGATTCTAGTCCTCACATGGCTGGGAAAATTGTCAGCACTGCCATTGGGAAGAAAGCTGAGGTTTTTCTTTTGTTTCATTTTTAATGTATTATAAAATTTCAGACAAAAAAATCTACAAAAATAATAGAGTGAAGACTCAGGTCATTATTCAACTTAAGAAATAAAATATTTCCAATAAAATTTGAAATTTAAACTACGATATGCTTCTCTCTCTAATCACATTTCCTTTCCTGGTACACAGAGGTAACAATTATCCTAAATGTGGTGATTATCATCAACATAAGTTTTTTTATACTTCCTACATAAATGTACACATCCCTAAAAAATAGTCTTAGTTGATATGGTTCTGATGTAGTTTTGAAGTGTTACTAAGGCTGGTGGGTCTGGAGCCAACATCCAAGAAAGAATTTTTTTTTTTTTAAGATTTTATTTATTTGGGGGTGCCTGGGTGGCTCAGTGGGTTAAAGCTTCTGCCTTCGGCTCAGGTCATGATCCCAGGGTCCTGGGATCGAGCCCCGCATCGGGCTCTCTGCTCAGCAGAGAGCCTGCTTCCCTCTCTCTCTCTGACTGCCTCTCTGCCTACTTGTGATCTGTCTGTCAAATAAATAAATAAATAATCTTAAAAAAAAAAAAAGATTTTTTTTATTTGACAGAGAGAGAGGTCACAAGTAGGCAGAGAGGGAGTGGGGAAGCAGGCTCCCTGCTGAGCAGAGACCCTGATGTGGGGCTCCATCCCAGGACCCTGAGATTGTGACCTGAGCTGAAGACAGAGGCTTAACCCACTGAGCCACCCAGGTGCCCCCAAGAAAGAATTCTTGAGACATTTTTGGTGCAAAATGACAGTTTTTTTAAAAAACACTAGGAGACAGGACCTGTGGGCAGAAGGAGCTGTGCCTGCTGCTGCCTTCTGCTGCCCCAGGCTTATGAGGAGCAAGTGATTATATACCTTGGGGTTGGGAGAAGTAAAGATAAGGGAAGTTCCTAAAGGAGTTTCATATGTTAAAGAAGACTCAAGATTCTGGAGGAATGTTATAATCGCCTATCTCGAGTATTCGTCAATGGGCTACATGAGATTTAATTTTACCTACATTTCCTTCTGCCTTTATTTCCCACATCAATTCCCTACTTTATATTAATACAATTACATTGCATATATTCTTCTGAACCTTCTTTTTCTATTCATTTATATATATATATGCTCCATCTATGTAAATGTATGTATTTTTCAAAGCTTTATAACATCCAGTATATCATTCATTCTCTTACTGATGAAAATTTAGCATATTCCCATTTGAATCCTTCTATCCACAAGCACGATATGTTTCTCCTCTTAAAATATCTGAATTTTAATTTCCTTCTTCAAATCTACTTCAAAAACATCCTATGGATTTTTGCATGATGTCACAGAGTAAATACTCAACTAGTGCATCGGAAATCTGGTGAAATTCTATATGCTTAATGTGTTACCTATGTGTGGGTATTTGGTCCCACAGTACAAGGGGAATGGGTCTGGGGAGTACATCTTTAAAATTTTCTCTATAATATCCTTAAATATTTTTTTTCTTTTCTACAAAGGAAATTGCAATAGCATGCAAGCATGATTACCCCATAGACTCAGAAGAGGAAATGTTAGAAGTCTTTTTCCTATGTAGATATAAAGACATGTCAGAAAAGGCTATAATTATTTGAATTCATGACCTATCTTTCTTTTAAAAGTACTTTAAAACCATGTAAATGAATTTATCCTTAAAGGACTCCTGAGAAACAGAGGTGCTTTTAGCCCAATTTAATAAGTGCCACTAAAGTTTGTTGGATCACCCTAGATCACACAGACTAGCTTTGATTCTTGCTCAAAATGGCATAACTCAACTACGCTGTCTCATACAGTTTCATCTTTGATAAAATAGTTAAAACATGCATTATTTTAAGTTCTGGCACAAGAAAAGCTATTTCAGCAGTGGAATGGACTAATGCTCCAAATCCACTTGGACAATTTTATCAGTTATGGTCCATTTGCCTGGCAGTAAAAGGAACCCAATGGTGTAACAATAGGAAAATTTATTATGTCACAAAAGAAGTCTAGAGGTAGTTGATTGACTCAGTGGCTTACCGTTGTCATCAAAGACCCAGGTTCTTGGGGCGCCTGGGTGGCTCAGTGGATTAAAGCCTCTGCCTTCAGCTCGGGTCATGATTTCAGGATCCTGGGATCAAGCCCCGCATCGGGCTCTTTGCTCCGCAGGGAGCCTGCTTCCTCCCCTCTCTCTCTGCCTGCCTCTATGCCTACTTGTGATCTCTCTCTCTCTCTCTCTGTCAAATAAATAAAATCTTAAAAAAAAAAAAAAAAAAAGACCCAGGTTCTTTCCAGCTCTGCTGCTCCTTTCTCAATATCAGCATTACCCCTCAGGCTGATAGCAAAATGGCTGCAGCTATTCCAGGCACCACATCCAGACCTAATAACATTTGTTTTAGGCACCACATCCAAACCTAATAACTTTCAGAGGAACGGAAATGTATCTTCTTATAACTCTCTCTCAAGAATGTTCCTCAGAGGGGCACTTGGGTGGCTCAGTTGGTTGAGTGACTGCCTTCAGCTCAGGTCATGATTCTGGAGTTTAGGGATGGAGCCGTGCTCGGCTCCCTGCTGAGCAGGGGGTCTTTCTCCCTCTGCCCTTCCCCCTCTCATGCTTGCCCTCTCTCCTTCTCTGTCTCTCATTCTCTCTCTCAAATAAATAAATAAAATGTGTAAAAAAAAAAAACCTTAAAAAAAGAAAAAGAATGTTCCTCAGAACCCCTCTCCCTCCTTCATCCACCAGACTATGACTCTAGCTTTGTTGGCCGGGTCTGAGTTGCATGTCCATCACTGAACCAAATACCGCCAAAGAAAATGATTGATATATGAGCAAACGAAGCTCATCTCTAGAGCTGGATTGGGGGTCAACAACTTCATGACTGCATGGAGGACAAAGATATACCTAAACGGTCCTGATGGGAAGGATTCAGGGTGGGCAACCAACAGTGTCTATTACCTCTTCAAAGCCCCATCTATACACCAAGGATAGATTTCAAACACCAAGGAAGTGAATTTTAGCTCTGCTTTAGTCCCAGGAAGGACTTTTATAAACTCCAGATCCAAACTGCAAAAAACCACTCTACCTCAACCCCCTAAATCCTGTTGACATCTGATCCAGAGCTGCTATGGTCTAAATGTTCATGTCCCCCCAAAATCCATACATAATTCATACATTAATTCATACCTTAAGATCCTAATGATCAAAACGATGATTTTAGAAGGTGGGGTCTTTGGGAGGCAATTAGTGCCTTTACAGAAAAGGCCCAAGGGAACTTAGCCCCTTCCAACAGTGAGGACACAGTGAGAAGGTACGATCTATAAACCAGAAAGCAGACCTTCACCAGACACTGAATCTGCAGGCACCTTGATCTTGGACTCCCCAACCTCCAGAACTGCGAGAAGTAAACTTCTACTGTTTACAAGCCCCTCCATTTCTGTAACTTTGTAATAGCAGCCCAAAAGGATTAAGAAAACAGCTTTAATCAGCAAAGGTGATCATCAGTATTTGCTTATTCATGGTCCAATATAGAGATGAATCTGGGCTGGGTATTAGAGTTAATTAAAATAAGAACGACTGTTTAATGTCCAGTGTAGCTTCAGTCTTATTTGGGAACTTACACACATTAAATCTAATGTTAAATTGTAGACTCACATTCAACATTTGCTTGGGGAGCTCTCTAACGTTCAATGTAAAATTTAAAGTATGTGGAATTAAATTAGTAGGAACACTTCCCTTCATTCCCCTCCCTTCTAGCCCCTAAGTATAAACTGCTGTTTCCAGACCAACTTGGAAAAAATAAATCAGACTTCGAGGAGGTATTTCAGATCAACTTGAACATTAGCCATCTTTTTTGAGTGACAGCTATGTATTTGCCAAATGCTATAGTTAGAACACATCCAGACACTCTGTAGGGAACTTTCCTAATTCAACACTTTGCATATATGCTCTTTTTCAAATTCACATGTTCTTAAAAATAAGTGGATTTTAAAATGCTGCCAATATACTCAAAGATGCCAGTCCAATTTAGACAGAGACTTAACAGACTACCTCAATTTGAATGAGGCAACTGTCAAAAAATAAGAAGGCCTTCAGAAAATCTATTGATGAGGTTCTGGACAGGTCCAGTATAAAATCTCAGCTGCTTCTAGCACCAGGTTTAGAGGTCTGTGAACTACATTATAACTTGAGTCTTTAAATTATAAGAGACCTCCACAACTGCACAAGTTTTCCAATAAAAGGAAACTCCTGATGCTCATTGTGAGTTGTACATCAATTTCTTCAACTCTGAGCTAAGCTTCTGTGAGTTTCAGCTACAGGCAAGGCAGGGAGCTATGACACTGTTCCCCAGCTTACATGAATTCTCTGACGTTTATTTGCAAACATACATGGTCTCCTCACTTTGCTTTCGCACCAGCTCACAAGGAGTTCTCTTTCCACCCATAAACCATGTAAGCATGTATATATTTCAGATAAAAGTTTATTCAAGAATTCAAAAGTATTTTTGATATATATAGGAGGAAATATCTTTGGACTTCAAAAAACAAAGCCTGTAGTGACACTTGGGTGGCTCAGTGGGTTAGTTGTCCAACACTTGGTTTTGGCTCAGGTCATGATCTCAGGGTCATCAGATTGAGCTCTGTGTGTGGCTCTGAGCTGGACACGGAATTTTTTTTTTTTTTTTTTAAGAATTTATATATTTATTTGACACAAAGAGAGTGAGGGAGAGAGAGAGACAGAGAGCAAGCACAAGCAGGGAGAATGGCAGGCAGTGGAGAAAAAGGTCCCCTCTGAGCAAGGAGCCTGATGTGGGACACAATCCTAGGACCCTGGGATCATGACCTGAGCTGAAGGCAGATGCTTAAACGACTGAGCCACCCAGGCACCCCTGGGCATGGAATCTGTTTGAGATTCTCTCTCTCCATCTCCCTCTGCCCCTCCCCACCACGTGAACACGTTCTCTTTCTCTCATACATACATACATTATTTTAAAAAATAAAGCCTGTAGATTTCATCAACATACATGCATGAACACTAGCTATTTGAAAGCTGCCAGTCATCTTTCTTCAGGAATATTTGGTGAAGTGATGCTTGGTTGGAGAATGGCCAAATGAAGTTACTAGATTAAGCTCTGATAGATTAAAGGAGAATGTCCATGATTCCAAAGCCTGGAATATGGTTTTAAGCCATTTTATGGGTTAATTCTTATGATTCTTTTTGCATTCAAGCATTTCTCTGCATTTTTTTCTCCCACTACACACATTTCCAAAACTAAATCCTCTGCTTTCGTAGCAGACAGTAGTAAGAGAAAAATACAACATGGAGGCTTCATGGCCTATGGGAGAGGAAGGTTGGCATATGATGCACTTACAGAGATGAGAGAGAAGTCACTGGGCAGAGAGAGGTTGCCTAAAATCAGAAATCTCTTTCCCTCCCATTCCTCAACTGCTATTCATTCTTTCATCTATTATCTTTTCCACTCCCTTTTCCTCTTCTTCTTCCCCCCCGTTCTTCAGTCTCTGAAACATAGAAAAAACACTTAAAAATGCCATGCAGTTAAAAGAAAAGATACTAAAATGCATCTATTACTGTTTGCAGTCTACTCCACCACCCTACCAGCCACAGCCCCATGCACACCCCCATGTACTAAAGAAAATCCTTTCTTTGCAGGGAGCTCTTTCTCACTCCTCATTCACATCCCCACTGCTCCCAGGGAGGATAAGAGTTGCCTAGGGGTCACTAGATTTTGCATATAAAGATATACGTAATTGCCCTGGCAATTGTTTTTAGAAAGAAGGGGAAAAAAGTGTAGTATTCAAGGAGATAAAGAAGACCTTAAAATGGAATGAGAGGCCAAGGAAGTCAAGAGCCCCATCTGCCTAAGTCAATATGAGGTTGAGTGCAAGAGGTGTGGTGGGGATTTAGGGGTATGAGAGATATATGAGCTCTATGGGCTCTGGAACATTGTCCACTCTAAAGCATGTCTGCCACATAGGAGCCATTTAATAAATAATATTAAATTAATTAAGAACAAGAGAAATGCAGACAATAATTTTTTAAGTACAGAGTTACAAATTAGATCACCTTGTATATCTTTTCTTTTTTAATTTATTTTTTTTCTTTCTTTTTAAATTTAAATTTTTATCTAAATTCAATTTAGTTAACATATAGTGAATTATTAGATTCAGGGGTAGAATTTAGTGATTCATCACTTGCATGTAACACCCACTGCTCATTACATTAAGTGCCCTCCTTAATGCCCACCCACTTACCCCTCCTCTCAGCTACTTTCCCTCCAGCAACCCTTAGTTTGTTCTGGATAGTTAGGAGTCTCTTACGGTTTGCCTCTCTCTCTGTTTTTACCTTATTTCATTTTTCCTTCCTTTCCCCTATGTTCATCTGTTTTATTTCTTAAATTCCACATATGCGTGAAATCATATGGTATTTGTCTTTCTCTGACTTATTTTACTTAATACGATACCCTCGAGTCTATCCATGTCATTACAAATGGCAAGATTTCATTCTTCTTGATGGGTGAGTAACATTCCATTGTACATATATATATATCACATCTTCTTTATCCATTCATCAGTCAATGGACACCTGGTCTCTTTCCATTGTTTGGCTATTGTGGACATTGCTGCTATAAACATTAGGGTGCATGTGCCCCTTTGAATCACCATTTTTTTATCCTCTGCATAAATACCTAGTAATGGAATTGCTGGGTCGTAGGGTAGTTCTATTTTTAACTTTTTTTTTTTTTAAGATTTTATTTATTTATTTGACAGACAGAGATCTCAAGTAGGCAGAGAGGCAGGCAGAGAGAGAGGTGGGTGGGCAGCGGCAGGGCGGGGGGAGCAGGCCCCCTGCTGAGCAGAAAGTCCACTGTGGGGCTCCATCCCAGGACCCTGGGATCATGACCTGAGCCAAAGGCAGAGGCTTTAACCCACTGAGCCACCCAGGCATCCCTATTTTTAACTTTCTGAAGGACCTCTGTACTGTTTTCCAGAGTGGCTGCACCAGCTTGCATTCCCACCAACAGTGTAGGAGGGTAGCCCTTTTTCTACATCCTTCCCAACATCTGTCGTTTCTTGACTTGTTAATTTCGGCCCTTCTGACCGGTGTGAAGTAGCATCTCATTGTGGTTTTGATTTGTATTTCCCTGATGCCAAGTGATGTTGAGCATTTTTTCATGTGTGTGTTGGCCATTTGTATGTCTTCTTTGGAGAAATGTCTGTTCATTTTATATTTTCTAAGCATCTCCAATAAAGATTTGAATTGCTGTTGCTTACTTTCGTTTGATGGATTAGGGTTCTATCTGTGAGACTCCCTGCCCGGGCTTTTGTTCGAGTTACACACATACCTTGTCATGCACAGTGCGGAGAGGTTGATGTCATTTAGCGAACTGCGGAGCCGGAGTTAGAACAAGGTTTGGCTGTTGTGGATGAGCATTTCAGTGACAAGATAAATTTGCTTTTTACATGTAAGGATGTCTCTACAAGAAAACCACAGAATTTTCACCACTTTAACATTGTTTCAGAGGGGAAATAGTGACAAATGTTTTATTCTTCCAAGTGAAACAGTAGGATGAAGGTAAATGGATGAGACGTTTTTATACTTTCAAGAGTGGCTGAACATCTGCTGGGTGCCAGGTATCACGCAAGGTGCAGTGTAGAGTAAGGAAATGTGGTTGGGGCCCAAGAAAATCAAAAATTCTGATTTAAATGGTTGTATGATAAATGCACTCCTCACATTATGAAAATGGAAGTCAGAAATCACATAGGAGTCCTCATATAAAATTAGGCTGGAGGGGCACCTGGGTGGCTCAGTTGGTTGAGCGACTGCCTTCGGCTCAGGTCATGATCCTGGAGTTCCAGGATCGAGTCCCGCATCGGGCTCCCAGCTCCACAGGGAGTCTGCTTCTCTATCATGCTCTCTTTCACAGTCTCTCTCTCAAGTAAATAAATAAAATCTTGAAAAAAATAAACAAATAAAATAAAATGAAAAGCACTTATTGAAAATACAAAGGCAAGTTATGCACATGCAAATGGGAATTATTAAAGAAAAAAAATTAGGCTGGAGCCTTTTATTTAGTAATCTCACCAGGATCTCACAGTGTGCGGACCAGGAAACATTCCTTCTGAGAATGCTAACTTTCTTCTTTTTTGGAAACTTCTCTTTCCCTAAATCCACACATGTGTAGGTTCTAATGAGGGCTGCAGGGGATAGAATCCCACTTTTTTTTTTTTTTTGACACACATTCTAAGTCCGAAGATCAGCATGTGACCCAAACCAGGCGAGGCTGCTGCTGGAGGCTTTGTTTCCTACAAGTAAAGGAAGTTTGTCTGAAAGAAAATCTTTTTTGCTGTACCTTACAATGTAGTCTTTTATTATTATTATTATTATTTCTTTTTTTTTTTTTAAAGATTTTATTTATTTATTTGTCAGAGAGAGAGAGAGCACAGGCAGACAGAGTGTCAGAGGGAGAAGCAGGATCCCTGCAGAGCAAGGAGCCCGATGCGGGACTCGATCCCAAGACGCTGGGATCATGACCTGAGCCAAAGGCAGCCGCTTAACCAACTGAGCCACCCAGGCGTCCCATTATTATTATTTCTTGATGAGAATATTTAAGTTCTACTCTCTTAGCAAATTTCAGTTATACATCTAGTATTGTCAAGAAGAGTCACCATGTTTTACATTATATCCTCAGAACCTACTGATCTTGTAACAGAAAGTTTGTACCTTTTTGCTAGCTTCTCTATTTTCCCCTCTCCCCAGTCCTTGGTAATCACTTTCTTACTCTTCTGTTTCTAGGAGTTTGACTTTTTTTTGGGGTTCCACATATAAATGATACCATACAGTATCTGGATTTCTCTGTCTGGTTATTTCGCTTAGGATAAGGCCTTCCTGGAGGGCATTTTATCTGTGTTGTTGCAAAGGCAGAATTTCCTTCTTTTTTTTAGTTGAATAATATTCAATTGTACACATATACCACATTTTCCTGAGCCATTCAACCATTCACAGACACTTGGGTTGGTTATGGTGAATAATGCTGCAATGAAAACTTGAGTCCAGATATCTCTTTAAGACAATGGTTTTGTTTCATTTGGATATATATCCAGGAATGGGGTTGCTGGATCATACGGTAGTTCTACTTTTATTTTTTAATTGACATATAACTTATTATCAGTATCAGAGGTACATATCTATGATTTATCAGTCTCCTATAACACCCAGTGCTCATTACATCACATGCCCTCCTTAATGCCCATCACCCAGTTACCCCATTCCTCCACCCCTCTCCCTTCTAGCAATCCTCAGTTTGTCTTCTATGATTAAGAGTCTCTTACGGTTTGTTTCCCTCTCTGGTTTCATCTTGTTTTATTTTTCCCTCTCTTTCCCTATGATCCTCTGTTTTGTTTCTTAAATCCCACATATCAGTGAGATCATATGATAATTGTCTTTCTCTGATTGACTAATTTTGCTCACCATAATACCTTCCAGTTCTATCCACATCATTGCAAATGGCAAGATTTCATTCTTCTTTTTGAAGAGTTTTATTTTATTTATTTGACAGAGAGAGATCACAAGTAGATGGAGAGGCAGGCAGAGAGAGAGAGAGAGGGAAGCAGGCACCCTGCCGAGCAGAGAGCCCAATGCGGGACTTGATCCCAGAACCCTGAGATCATGACCTGAGCCGAAGGCACCGGCTCAATCCACCGAGCCACCCAGGTGCCCCCCAAGATTTCATTCTTCTTGATGGCTGAATAATATTCCAATTTATGTATATGTGTGTGTGTGTGTGTACCACATCTTCTTTTCCCATTCATCTGTTGATGGACATCTGGGCTCTTCCATAGTTTTGCTATTGTGGACACTGCTGCTATAAATATTAGAGTGCAGGTGACCCTTTGGATCACTACATTTGTATCTTTAGGGTAAATACCCAGAAGTGAAATTGCTGGGTCATAGGGTAGCTCTGTTTCAAATCTTTTGAGAAACCTCCATATTATTTTCCTGAGTGGCTGCACCAGGTTGCATTCCGACCAACAGTGTAAAAGAATTCCCTTTTCTCCACATCCACCCGAACACTTGTTGTTTCTTGTGTTGTTAATTTTCCTCTTGTGATTGAGTACAAGCTTCAAAGCACCGTGGTCTGAAAATATGCAGG
The DNA here is from genome assembly GCF_002288905.1 of Enhydra lutris kenyoni. NCBI lineage: Eukaryota > Metazoa > Chordata > Mammalia > Carnivora > Mustelidae > Enhydra > Enhydra lutris. The sequence continues at coordinate 43,383,474 of NW_019154093.1, read as the reverse complement.
GAATAATCCCAATCTTTTGGTACCGGTTGAGACCTGATTTGTATGTGATTCATATGTGATTTATTCTTGAGAATCCATTCTGGAGAATGTTCCATGTGCCCTCGAGAAGAATGTGTATTCTGTTGCTTTAGGATGGAATGGTCTTTTTTTTTTTTTTAAGATTTTATTTATTTGACAGAGAGAGAGATCACAAGTAGGCAGAGAGGCAGGCAGAGAGAGAGGAAGGGAAGCAGGCTCCCTGCTGAGCAGATAGCCCGATGCGGGGCTCGATCCCAGGACCCTAGGATCATGACCTGAGCGGAAGGCAGAGGCTTTAACCCACTGAGCCACCCAGGCACCCCATAGGATGGAATGTTCTAAATATATCTATGAAGTACATCAAGTACATCTGGTCCAGTGTGTCATTCAAAGCCCTTATTTCCTTGTCGATCTTCTGCTTAGATGATCTGTCCATTGTAGTGAGAAGGGTGTTAAAGACCTCTACTATTACTGTAATATTATTGTTTCTTTGATTTTGTTATTAATTGGCTTATATAATTGGCTGCTCCCCTGTTAGTTGCATAAATATTTACAGTTGTTAGATCTTCTTGCTGGATGGACACTTTAATTATGATATAGTGTCCTTCCTTATCTCTTATTACTGTCTTTGGTTTAAAATATAATTTGTCGGGGTGCCTAGGTGGCTAAGTGGGTTAAGCCTCTGCCTTTGGCTCAGGTCACAATCTCAGGGTCCTGGGATCAAGCCCCACATCGGGCTCTCTGCTCAGCAGGGAGCCTGTCCCCCCCCCCCACCTGCCTCTCTGCCTACTTGTGATCTCTCTCTCTCTGTGTCAAATAAATAAATAAAATCTTAAAAAATAAAAAATAAAATAAAATCTAATTTTTCTGACATAAGGATTGCCACACCAGCATTCTTTTGATGTCCATTAGCATGGTAAATGGTTTTCCACCCCTCACTTTAAATCTGGGAGTGTCTTTGGGTCTAAAATGAGTCCCTTGCAGACAGCATATAAATGGGTCTGGCTTTTTTATCCAATCTGATATCCTGTGTCTTTTGATTGGGACATTTACATTCATTTACAATTCAGAGTAATTACTGAAATTTATGAATTTAGTGCCATTGTATTACCTGTAAAGTGGCTGTTTCTGTATATTGTTCTGTTCCTTTCTTTTGTCTTACTTTTGGGATCTCTCTTTGCTTGAAGGATCCCCTTTAATATTTCTTGTAGGGCTGGTTTGGTGATCACAAATTCTTTTAGTTTCTGTTTCTCCTGGAAGCTTTTTATCACTCCTTCCATTTTGAATGACATCCTAGCTGGATATAGTATTCTTGGCTGCATATTTTTCTCATTTAGTACCTGAATATATCATTCCAGTCCTTTCTGGCCTGCCTGGTCTCTTTGGATAGGGCTGCTGCCAATCTAATGTTTCTACCCTTATCAGTTAGAGATCTCTTGTCCCAAACTGCTTTCAGGATTTTCTCTTTCTCTGAAATTTGTAAGTTTCACTATTATATATCAGGATGTTGACCTATTTTTATTGATTTTGAGGAGGGTTCTCTGTGCCTCCTGGTTTTTGATACCTGTTTCCTTCCCCAGATTAGGGAAGTTCTCTGCTATAATTTGCTCCAATATACTTTCTGCCCCCTTCTCTCTTTCCTCTTCTTCTGGCATCCAAATTAGTCTTATATTGTTTCTCTCTATGGTATCACTTATCTCTTGAATTCTCCCCTCATGATCCAGTAGCTGTTTATCTCTCTTTCTCTCAGCTGCTTTATTCTCCATTTCTTGGTCTTCTATATCACGAATTCTCTCTTCTCTTCATTTATCCTGGGAGTTAGAGTCTCCGTTTTTTATTGCACCCCATTAATAAACTTTTTGATTTTGAATAGGTTAGATTTTAGTTCTTTTATTTCTCCAGAAAGGAATTCTCTAGGGTATTTTATGTTTTTTTTTTCAAGCCCAGCTAGTGTCTTTATAATAATTATTCTGAAGTCTAGTTCAGACATCTTACTTATGTCCATACTTTTTATATGTCCATATAAAAAGTCCCTGGCAGTCAGTACTGCCTTTTGTTCTCTTTTTTTGAGGTGAGTTTTTCTGTGTTGTCATTCTTGCAGAAAGTGTTGCTTTTCTATTTGTAGAGTTACAGCTATTCTTTTCTTAGATCTGCAGTTTGAGCTCATAGGTGTTCAGACTGATTTGATAGCTATCTAGCTGAATAACTGGGACCAGTTGAAATTAAGGGCTCCTACTCCTCCTCCACCATCTAGGACTCCTCCTTCTCTACTTTTATTTCCTGAGGAACTTCCATACTGTTTCTCAGAGAGGCTGTGCCAATTTACATTCCATCAACAATGTACAAGTGTTCCCTTTTCTCCATATTTCCAACAGCATTTGTTATCTTGTGTGTGAAGAGAAAAGGTAAGAGATGGGCAGAGAGAGACCTGGCAGAGCAAGAGTCCTTGGCTCCAGTGTGTCTGAGCTCAGGGGCACTGCTGTTCTCTCCTGCAGACAGTGGAACCAATAGAGTCCCATTTTTGACTAGACTAGCTTGAATTGAGTTTTTCCCTAGCAATTAAAATAATTCTAACTAATGTACTTAATAAATTTAAAGTAGTTTCTATCACTAAACACAGGTCTTAGCTAAACCAAATAATTATTTTGTGAGTCTTATTAAAATGGGCTTTGGAAAGCAAAGACTCTGGTTAAAATCCCAAGTTTTCCCATGCACCAGTTTAGTAACATTTGCTTACTGTCTTTACACTGTGGTTTTCAACACGTCCCCTCTATAAAGCAATAATGATATATACATCACGAGGGTGTCCTTATCAATTGTGTGCAATAAACACTGTGAGTTTGGGTCACTCCGTGAGAGGTGGTCATTGTTATATACCCACTGTGACAAACCAGAATCATTAAAGGAAGCAACAGTTACAGATACATTGGTGCTATACTGGAAGAATGTAGCCTGGAGTAATTAAAGGAGTTTAAAGGTATTCCTCAGTCAGATTGGGAAAGAGTTATGTCTGTGTTAAGTGAACCCACAGAAATTATTCAAAACAAAGTCAGAAGAATTATTTTGTCACAAGATGGTCCAGATAAATGACCCAACAGAGCACATAGATGAATTCTTTATAGAGTTTATGAGTAATTATTCAGTAAAATTATTTGGAGAAAGAAAGTGCAAGAAATAACACTTCTAGAAATAATTAACCCTTCTCTGAAAATTCCTGGGTTTTTTTGTTTTGTTTTGTTTTATAATGGTCTAAGCATATTAACTGGACACCTTGATGACCCTCTGTATAGAGGGATGCCTATGCATAGTCAATAACCAGAGAAGTTGCACCATTAGATCACTGGGGAACTTTAAAACTAATCTCAACTATTGATTTATGCAAAGGGTTCTAGCAAATTGTCTTAGATGAAGACTCTGGAACTGAAATGGCATTTGTAATTATCAGTGGTGTGTGCATTCAATGTCACACTCTTTGGATTGATGACCTACTTTTCAAAATTTGGCAAGTGGTTCAGCCATTTGCAGTAGCTAAGAGGCATCATCCCAATGTGTAACTGAAGTGTAAAAAGTCATCTGGGACAACTCAGATTATTGGCAATTGAAAACCATAGGACTGGTCTTAAATGAAACTTTAAAGTATCAACTTTTAACTACCAGAAATGAAATACTCCACAGACAATGGAAATCTACAAGTAGACCTTTTACCCCACCACTCACAGTGTTTATTGCACACTATTGATAAGATTCTCACCCCCTCCATGTGAAACAAAAGATTCCTTCAATTGTCAGAGAGTATCTGTAACCAAAAGGCAGCTGTCACTTTCTGTATGAATTTTTCCCTGAGCTTCCACTATGGCTCTCACCTCTCAGGCAGAGTAAATAATTTCCTGTCTGGGCTCTTACAGCACATTGTTCAACACCTACTAGTATGGCCCTTATCATGTCATATCACAGTCACTAAAATAGGTGTTCATTTCCTACTCATGACTTCAGTGAAGTCCTAAGCTTTATTTGTCCTTCCTCCTTGAGACCTAACACTTGGATTCAATAAGCTTTCACTTAATATTATATTTCCTTCTTACAGGAAGGACACTTATCCCTGCTGAGAAGTTAAATATTGAGACCTGAGTAATTTTCCAAGAGTTCCACCTTCACAGTGACCTTCAGAGAAGTATTGTTTGTCCTCACATATGTGACTATTGAAGATATTTAATAAGAAACCAATGAAATTTTGAGCCCTTTTGGCTACATAGAAACCAAATTATTTAACTTAAAGACTAGGTGCGTCAGTTGAGGTGATAGCCATGGAAAATGGCCTACCCTGGGGAAAAGACGGTTTTACTGAGGCAAGGTAAAATGTGCTTCTTCGAGGTTGTTGGTCACAGAGGTGAAGCAGGGCTGAAGACTATTTCAAATCTGGATTATTGCACTAGGACAGTTGTCTGATTTAACTAAGCATAAGGAATGGGATCTGTTTATCCAGATCCTAGGGTGTTAAGAAATTTTTGAAAAATTAAAATTTCTAGATTGGTCTTGAAGTCTCCTTCAGAATGTCAAGTACTCAATCAGATAAAAGCTTTTGATCAGGTATTCTTTTAAGATTACACCGGGATAATCTACTTTTGAAGAAAATAATTAACAAGGAAAAAAAGAAAGATATTTTTCTTCTATTCAGAAAGACTATTTAGCAATCACAAAAGCTCTGATGAAATCAGGATTTCCAGAACAGTGATTCCTGAAGAAAGTCAAGACGATCTGAGCCTCACTCCATATATTTGGAATCAATCCCAAAGTGAGACTCTGAAGCAGGGGGCACCTGGGGTTTGAAATTGCTGTTCTAGGTTAACATTATACTGCTTTCCTGTTTGGAAAATGTACAGAAGAAAAAAAAAAACAAAACAGAAAAAAGCAGCTTAAGAAAGAAGTTTGAAAACCAATTTCTATATATTTTAAGACAACATTCTCTAACTGGCATCATTTGGAGCCTAATAATGCATATCCTCAGGACCAGCCCTGTCTCAAAAATCTGCATTAGAGGGGTGCCTGGGTGGCTCAGTTATAAAGCATCCGCCTTCAGCTCAGGTCATGATCCTGGAGTCCTGTGATGGAGCCCCACCTGCTGAGCAGGGAGCCTGCTTCTCCCTCTTCCCCTCTCTCTGCCACTCCCCTGTGCACTCTTTCTCTCTCTCAAATAACTAAAATCTTAAAAAAAAAAAAAGTCTGCATTAGATCACCATTTACAAACATTTCTTATAGACTCACTTTCAAAAGTAGGATGTGGGTCTTGTTAAGCAAAAGATTTTATGTCATGAGAAGAGAATGAGAGTTGAAGCAATGATCTTGAATGTATGGAATATGGTTTCATGTTCTACCTGTTGATTTATTGATGATGACAAGATGTGGGTTGATCTGGTTAGTCAAATTATCTGTCAGCCTACTAGCTGTGTTTCCAAGTTGAACGATCCATGTTCTAAGAGCCCCTTTTGGCCCATGAACTAATTTCAGGATGAAAGATTAAAGAGTTGTATCATGATAGCAAAATTTTTTGTGGGTAATAAGCAGTGCTGTTTTCTCATACTTTTGTATTAAATAAAGTCGGCAATTTAATTTGTATGGGTATACATTCTCTCCAAGAGACCTAAGTGCATTTAAAATTTTCAATTTTAAGGTAACTCATAAATATTGAATATATCCTAAATCAGTCTTCAGGCCAAAAAGTTGCTCACCTCTGGTGACTCCGCGCTAGACACTGGACATCAAGGGGTTAATGAAGCAGGAGCTACTGAGTGCTTACTACACTCAAGGCACAATAAGAAGTTCTGTACACACACCATCTCATTTAAACCTCATACCAACCCTATGTGGTAGGTACTAGTAGTATTCCTATTTACATATAACGAAAATGAGACATGGAGACATTAAGAAACTTGAATACTGTCATTTCGCCAGTAAGTGCTAGAATTCAGATTTGAATTCGGGCCTGTCAGACTCTGGACTTGTGTGTCTCAAAACTAAGGGTACATGCAGGTCTGGCTGGTACTCCTAATTGGACTAAAAATGAGGAAACGGTCATATTTTGTTGCATGGTTAAGTTTAAACTAAGGAGCCGGAAAATTGCTGTTCCCTTTCTAGACTAGGAGGGAGAATTAAGAAACAGTTTTCTGTTTTCTGCTGTGATCTATAAAAGTGACAGGACTTGCCAGGCAGCGGGTGGGGGACTTTCAAAGTCTAGCCTTCAGCCCAAGACCTGCTCATCATGAAACTTTCAAGAGACCATCACATGCATGTCTAATAATGAAAGGCTCACAACTAAGTAAAGAAGCTCCTTGATTAACTTAATATATTGCTCCAACTAGCTTTCTGTAATAACCATCAGGAAAAGACACCAAAGCACATGGGCTTCATGCAAAACTGACAGGTCAAAAAGTGGACATTTGTGGAACTCTCAAAGGCAAGCAACATGAGGCCATTAACTCTAAGCTCTTGGGCCAACCAATGCCATCTTCTGGCAAGGTCAGTAAATTTGAAACCATGAAATCATAGAGGACTGGTCAGTTACAAATACAAAATATTAACTAGAAATTACTTGTCCGAGAACCCCAAGTCCCAAAATAAAGCTAGAAACTGGAAAACAAAGATGAAAGACTTCTGAAAATACAAATGAGGGATCAAAGCCTGTGTGCCTTCCTCATATAAAAAAGAGGGAATTTAAAAAAATCTATTTCTTAAAAAAAAAAAAACCCACAAAATACAAAACTGAAAGTTATCCCAAGGTAAGAGGAAAAGAGGGCAAGGGTTCAAAGCCCTGTATGCCTTGCAGTCATAAGAACAACACTGTGCTACAGCCCATTAGTTTTCATTGCATTGTTAATAGACATATTAGTATGAGTCTACAAGAATATTGTGCACCAGCACTCTGCCTACTGATTTACAGGCAGGGAAGGGTACATTATTTGAGAAAGAGGAATGGGTAATAGTGAGACTTTTCATTTTATTTTTTTAAATCTTTTTAAAAAAAATTTTTTTTTAAATTTATTTGACAGACAGAGATCACAAGTAGGCAGAGAGGCAGGCAGAGAGAGAGGAAGGAAAGCAGGCTCCCCGCCGAGCAGAGAGCCCGATGCGGGGCTTGATCCCAGAACCCCGGGATCATGACCTGAGCCGAAAGCAGAGGCTTTAACCCACTGAGCCACCCAGGCGCCCCATTTTTTTTTTTTAAATAATTTCTACACCCAACGTGGGACTCAAACTCTCAACCCCAAGCTCAAGAGTCCCACACTCTAATGACTAAGTCAGCCAGGTGCCCTTAATCTGACAATCTTAAAAATAAAATAGCCAGTTATTTTACTAGCAAAATGGGTTTACTCAAGAATAGCAGAATTGCAATTCAGGACATGCAAGGTATGGTGAACCATGGGCACGTCTGAGAAGATAAAGGGAAGGTCAGCTTTTATTAGGTTTGAGGAGGAAATTGGAGAGGGGTGTTTTAAACAAAAGTTCAGAGGAGAATAACGAGAGTCCCAGGTTGTGGTGGTTTCCCATTGGCTGCAAGCGGTGATCAGCACATTCTGGGGGGCGGGAGGGACCATCTTTTCATTAAGAGCAAGAGATGAAATTCCTATGTGAAAAATGTTCTCCCTTGTTAGGTTCCGTCTTTTCTTGCCAAGGCAGGCCACGATGAGCAGCTTGTGTGTGAGAGCTCCCCCTTCAGGATCTCCTGACTCCCCTTTAAATGCGGTTTACTTACTTTCACAAATCTTAAAACAGTGTTGTATTTGTCTTTTGGGGCTGCCATACAGAAAACTACAGCTTGGGTGGCTTAAATGACAAAATCCATTTTCTCACAGTTCTGGAAGCTAGAAGACCAATATCGAGGTGCCAACAGGATTGGTTTCTGGTGAGACCTCTTTTCCTGGCTTGCAGATAACTGCCTTCTGGCTGTGTCCTCACATAACCTTTTCTCTGTGTGCATGCACTCTTGGTATCTCGTCCTCTTCTTATGGGGACATGAGTCATGTTGGATGGGGGTCCTGCCCTCATGACCTCCATTTACCTTAATTATCTCCTTAGAGGTCTTGTCTCTAGTACACTCACACTGGGGCTAGGGCTTCAAGATATGGATTTTAGGTAGATACAATTCAGTCCAAATTTCAAAAATCTCATCTTACCCTGCCACCTCCCCAATTCCCGATTAACTGAGCAGCTGCCATGTGCTAGGTATGTGGTAATACTCTGGAAGAAGATGAATCATAAGAAAAGGAACTCACAATAGAGTAGAAAAATAACTAGCAAATGTTGTAATTTATTTAATTTCCTGGAAAAGGAATTGTCATTTTCTAATGATGTTCCTAAGATACTGCTGTACCCAACGTACCACAGAAACTCTCCTCTCTTCCCATCCTTATTCTCTTTTTTCTTCTCCCATTTATTCCCCCTCAATTCTTCTGCTCCTTGTATTTCTTGCTCATATTTCTCAGCGATTTTCTGTGATATCATTCATTTGATTTTTCCTGATTAGAGTCTCTCATTCAAGAAGTAGCCTTGAGACTTCTGAAAGTTTCAATTCAGTCTTGTTCACTTAAGAGAATTTGGGGGTTTGATAAAAATTCTGTATTTACTTCACTCTGTTGAGGTGTGGAGGGCAGCAGGGATTCTGGTTTCCACTAGGGACTGGCTTTCATTCCCTTTTCCTTTCCCACATCATCATTATTATTATTTTGAATTATCTAGATAAGTTTTCAGCTCTTGGGGCACCTGGGTGGCTCAGTGGGTTAAGCCTCTGCCTTCTGCTCAGGTCATGATCTTAGGGTCCTGGGATCGAGCCTCGCGTCGAGCTCTCTGCTCAGCGGGGAGCCTGCTTCTCTCTCTCTGCCTGCCTCTCTGCCTACTTGTGATCTCTCTCTGTCAAATAAATAAATAAAATTTTAAAAAAAGTTTTCATCTCTCTGTCTTACCTACACAAATGCATCCCAGATAACATGATTTTTAAAAAAAATGATTTTATTTAATTGACAGAGAGAGAGAGCACAAACTGGCGAAGCAGTAGGCAGGGGGAGAGGGAGAAGCAGGCTCCTAGCTGAGCACGGAGCCCAGTGCTGGGCTGGATCCCAGCACCCTGGGATGCTGAACTGAACTGAAGGCCGACACTCAACCGAATGAGCCACACAGGTGCCCCCAGAAAGTATGACTTTTTACACACAAAAGTATTTCCTTTGTCCAGAAAAGGACTAGAAAAACACAATCCTGGTTTGACTCTGTCATAAAGACCACAAGGCTGAGAAATCAAAGTAAATGGTGATGACTCTGAAGCCAGTAGCCAGAAAGTGCAGTGTTCTTGGCTACAAAATGTATCACTTGCTGTTTTTTTTTTTTTTTTAAAGATTTTATTTATTTATTTGACAGACAGAGACCACAAGTAGGCAGAGAGGCAGGCAGAGAGAGAGGAGGAAGCAGGCTCCCCACTGAGCAAAGAGCCCGATGCGGGGCTCGATCCCAGGACCCTGAGATCATGACCTGAGCCGAAGGCAGAGGCTTAACCCACTTAGCCACCCAGGTGCCCCTCTACTTGCTGTTCTAATGAGATTCTAATTCATTGTCAGTTGAGGGCAGCTGTTGAACGGCCCTAGCCATTTCGAGGAAATGTTTAAAAAGAATATTTTTTCACTTTTGATTTGTGAGTTAAAGTTCCTGTTTTAAATCTGTTTTGCCAGACATCTAAAGTGCGCAGGGGAGGGTGTACTCTGTTCAGCAGCAATAAGCCTGCCTGCGCACGAGACAACCCGGGATGTGTTATAAATATCCCATAATTTGCTGGGAGTCCTGAAGCACAGCTTTACCAGGTTTTTCTTATTCTTCTTCAAACCTCCTGGCATTTCTCTTATCAAGATTCGACAGCAGTAGGCCTGTAGCTCAGCTGCCTATTTATGCTTTAGTACAAGACTGAGAAAACGTTTCACTGCTATAGATAACTTTCTAGAAAGTTAGATCCCTGTTTAGTCAGGAGAGTTCAAGTTTTGCCTGCTTGGAATTGTCTGTCAAGCAGTCACCACAGACTTTACATTGACTGAAGGGGGAAGACAAGATTGCAATGGACTTTGAAGTAAAAATTTAAACAGGACATTGAAATTAATGGCCATAAAATTGACTTCTGCAAGTCCCAGGCCAATGACCAGCTGCAGAGTTAATATACCTCCCTGCTGACTGGCTCCTCCCTTCCTATCCTCATAGCAGCTCAGAAGTTAAAGCTTTTCGATAACGTCAAAATGTCCTGTGCCAGTGGGGAGTTCCCTGGGATGAAAACAGTCACACATTGACACCCTAGGCCCAATTTGCATTCTGGGCTCATAGTATTCCTAATCTGTTCAAATTTCTGTCTGGCTGAAAGATAAGCTCACCTTTTAAAATGGCCCAATAAACACAAGGTTCTTGACCCCTTAACCTCGGTGGTATGAAAAATTTTGTGATTCGAAGCAGAGATGCTCATCTTATAAAATTCCCAGGGTTCTAGCATACACACTGTGCTGGATACCTGAAGTTCACGGCGGTAGGGGCAGCCACCTATGCCAATACTGAAATATGTATTTTACTGCTTCACTAGTCCAAGGATTGCATGTGCTTCCTCCTAACAGACGGCAAGGAGAGCAGCGGCGCCCTAGAATTGCAGAGGTAAGAGGGTATCTATCCAGTGATTTCAAATCAGAGCCCCTCGAGAGGGTTCCTAGCTAGCTGCAAAGAACTTGCTAAAAACACACGGCTATTTGAGAGACCATGAGGTGAGTCATAGGAATTTAAAGTTTATATGGCTCCCTAAGCGATTAGGATGTGCCGTCAGGATGGAAACCTTTGCTATAAATCCAATCCCTCATCTAATAGAGACAATTCTGTTCTCTCACCATCTATTCTCCCAAATTACACCCTAAAAATTCTCAAGTTCATGGGTAAAACAGACCTAGGGGCAGACCATTGAAAACACATGGAACTTGGTAACTGGGGTGTTAACAAAAATAATAACAATACGATAACACTGACATAGTTTTAAAAATGTTAAATCCTCAAAACAGAGGTGTAGTAAATACAAGACCTAACCTTTAAAAAAGGAAGGTAGATTTTGGTTTAATGGGGGAAAAAAAAATCACAGAGATTGGGAAGAACTACCCAACAAGCACTTCTAAGTTGGCATACGTGGTCGAACTGAACCAAGAAGAAGCTGGAGCGTGTTCACCTTGGACCCCGCACTGCCCCCGTCCGGGTCTTGCGGTGCTCAGCATCTGAGGGCAGGTGTGAAGGCACTTTGCCACCTTGCTTGATGGTGCAAAATGGCAAGGGGCTGAGGAGAACCATCAACGGTCCAACACAATGTCCATGTCACACTGATAGTGTTCTGCTAGTGGCCAACTGAGTGCGAGCTAAGTCACATTTAGAAACACGTGTCCCGGCAGAGCAGACTTCATCTCCTAGACAACACTTCTCCCCAGTATTTTTGATGCTTGTACTTGAGTGCTTCTGCCTGAGGTCACTTCATTTTTTGGAGAGTTCTAATAATTCAAAGCTCTTCTGTATGTTGAGCTGAAATTCGTCTTTCTGTAGTGCCCCCTCCCCATTTATCCAAGTCTAATTGTGCTGCACATGACAAGAGAGCCTTTCGGGTATTTGGAAATGTTCATCTTAATTCCCCTACAACTTCTCTTCACCAGGCCTCTAGTTTTCCATATGTGCCTCACTGGGCATTGCTTGAAATTCTCTGACCACTCAGGCTTACCTCTCTTTAAAATGCCCAGGGTTTCTATACCCAGAATTGACCATAATACTCCATATTTAGCTGCTCCGTGTAGACATGACTGAGACTATTAGCTTATTTGAGATGGATCCTGTATTTCTATAGATACAGAGCAAGCCGAATCGGCTTTTGGCAGTCAAATCACACCACTGACTCTGATTGTACATGCAGTCACCTATGCCCTGAGTACATTTCCACCCTCAGAGCACACCCCTGCCCTTGGAAAGGAACAGGAACCTTACACAAGGTCTCTGTCATTACCTGATTGTGGACTGGGAGTTCTGCCTGGTCTCATCTTTCCACATCTCAAGGCAGCACTATTTGTGATTCTAGATTCTCCCTTAAAAATTCTACCACTTTAAAAAAAAAGATTTTATTTATTTATTGGAGAGAGAGAGAAAGAGAGAGATCATGAGCAGGGGCAGGACATAGAGGGAGAAGCAGACTCTCCACTAAGCAGGGAGCCTGATGCGGGGCTCGATGCCAGGACCCTGGGATCATGACCTGAGCTGAAGCCAGTTGCTTAACCAACTGAGTCACCGAAGTGTCCGAAAATTATATCACTTTTATTACATCCCATTTTTCTTTTAATTTTTTTTAAAGATTTTATTTATTTATTTGACAGACAGAGATCACAAGTAGGCAGAGAGGCAGGCAGAGAGAGAGGGGGAAGCAGGTTCCCTGCTGAGCAGAGAGCCCGATGCGGGGCTCCATCCCAGGACCAGAGATCATGACCTGAGCCAAAAGGCAGAGGCTTAACCCATTGAGCCACCCAGGTACCCCTCTTTTAATTAATTAATTAATTAATTAATTTTTATTATTTTTTAATCATTTTGATAATTTATTTTCAGCATAACAGTATTCATTGTTTTTGTACCTACACCCAGTACTCCATGCAATCCGTGCCCTCTCTAATACCTACCACCTGGTTCCCCCAACCTCCCACCCCCCCACCTCTTCAAACCCTTCAGAGTCCATAGTCTCTCATTGTTCACCTCCCCTTCCAATTTCCCCCAACACCCTTCCCCTAACTCCCCATGTCTCCATGCTATTTGTTATGCTCCACAAATAAGTGAAACCATATGATAATTGACTCTCTCTGCTTGACTTATTTCACTCAGCATAATCTCTTCCAGTCCCGTCCATGTTGCTACAAAAGTTGGGTATTCATCCTTTCTGATGGAGGCATAATACTCCATAGTGTATATGGACCACATCTTCCTTATCCATTCGTCCATTGAAGGGCATCTTGGTTCGTTCCACAGTTTGGCAACCGTGGCCATTGCTGCTATAAACATTGGGGTACAGATGGCCCTTCTTTTCACTACATCTGTATCTTTGGGGTAAATACCCAGTAGTGCAATTGCAGAGTCATAGGGAAGTTCTATTTTTAATTTCTTGAGGAATCTCCACACTGTTCTCCAAAGAGGACAGTGGAAGAGGGCTCCCCTTTCTCCACATCCCCTCCAACACATGTTGTTTCCTGTCTTGCTAATTTTGGCCATTCTAACTGGTGTAAGGTGATATCTCAATGTGGTTTTAATTTGAATCTCCCTGATGGCTAATGATGAACATTTTTTCATGTGTCTGATAGCCATTTGTATGTCTTCACTGGAGAAGTGTCTGTTCATGTCTTCTGCCCATTTTTTGATATGATTATCTGTTTTGTGTGTGTTGAGTTTGAGGAGTTCTTTATAGATCCTGGATATCAATCTTTAAAAAAATATATTTTATTTATTTATTTAACAGAGAGCCCAAGCAGGGGAGTGGCAGGCAGAGGGAGAAGCAGGCTCCCTGCTCAGCAGAGAGCTCGATGTGGGCCTCATCCCAGGACCCTGAGACCATGACCCAAGCTGAAGGCAGATGCTTAACTGATCGAGCCACTCAGGTGTCCCTACACAATGGAATATTATGCAGCTATCAAAAAAATGAAATCTTGCCATTTGCAACAATGTGGATGGAACTAGAGGGTATTATGTTAAGCAAAATAAGTTGATCAGAGAAAGACAATTATCATATGATCTCACTTTTACGTGGAATTTGAGAAATAAGGTAGAGGATCATAGAGGAAGAGAGGAAAAAATGAAACAAGATGAAACCAGAGAAGGAAACAAACCATAAACAAACCATACTCCTAATCTCAAGAAACAAACTGAGGGTTGTAGAGTAGAGGGGAGTGGGAGGGATGGGGTGGCTGGGTGATGGACACTGGAGAGGGTATGTGCTATGGTGACTGCTGTGAATTGTGTAAGACTGATGAATCACAGACCTGTCTGAAACAAATAATGCATTATATATTAATTTTTAAAATTTTAAATTTAATAAAACCCAATGATAAATCCCTTTGGGGATGTCTCTTTGGGTACTGTGCTTTAATAAGTTGTGAACCTACAGCTGACTCAAAAATAAACCTGCAATTAAGTAAATTATATTAAAAACAAATATATGGGGGGGAAAAAAGCAAAGAAATAAGGAAAGCCTGAGAAATTGTCACAGATCAGAGGAGACTAGGGAAACATGACAACTAAACACAATGTGGTATCTTGTGGGATCCTGGACAAAAAAAGGACATCAGTGAAAAACTGGTAAAATCCAGATCAAATCTGTGTATTTCCACAATGTTCATTTATTAGTTTTGATAAATGTGCCATGGTTCTATAATGTGTTTATATTAGAGGAAGCTGGGTGAAAGGCACATGGGAATTTCCTATATCACCTTGCTCCTCTTCTGTAAATCCAAAATTATGTCAAAATAAAAGTTTTGAAATTTTTAAATAGTTTTTTAAAGGCAATAAAGACTCAAAACTTGTCACTTCCTATTCTTAGTACATTTTACTATTATCTGTGGCCTACAGGCTATTTAATTCTATGGTATCTATTTACCAGCACACCACTCTCGGAGATCTTCCTTACTAATTAGAAAAATGGTACTAGTCTGCTCATGTCCTTAACCATGGCAACCATTTCTTATCAGTTGTTAGCTACGGAAGAATCTGATCTTCTGCTTTACTTTGTAAACAAAATGCGTGCATGATGATGCAGCTTTGCATCTCTTTTCTTTTTTTAAGATTTATTTCTTTATTTGAAAGAGAGAACACACACAGTGGGGGTGGGGAGAGTGGAGAGGGAGAGGGAGAGGGAGAGGGAGAGGGAGAGAATCCCAAGCAGATTCTCCGCCCAGGGAGATGGCCACAGGGCTCCACGTAGGGCTCGATCTTATGACCCGGAGATCATGACCTGAACCAAAACAAGAGTCGGGCACTCACCCAACTGAGCCACCCAGGCACCCCTGGATCTCTTTTTGTCTGCATTGTCTATATGTCTGCTTTCTTGCAGAAGCAATCAGTGTTTACTGAAACCTGTAGTAATTTGAGGAGCATTTAACATAATAAAATCAGAAGAATCGGGGCACCTGGGTGGCTCAGTCAGTTAAGCATCTGCCTTCGGCTTGGGTCATGGTCCCAGGGTCCTGGGATCGAGCCCCGCATCGGGCTCTCTGCTCAGCAGAGAGCCTGCTTCCCTCTCTCCAGCTCCCCGTGCTTGTGTTCCCTCTCTCGCTATCTCTGTGTCATAAATAAATAAAAAATCTTTTAAAAAAAGAAGAAGAATCACTTTTCTCTTCTAGTTCAAGCTAAAAATAAATTCTCATCTTGTGCAAAAATGTCACACTATTAGCCATCTCCCTGGAATCACCCAGGGACTACTACCTAATCACTTCCTGACCTGTATACACTGGGTTACAATCCTACCTACCTGACCACATTTCCCAGTTTGACTGCAGAGTTGCCACAATATACCCTGCAAATACTTTTTTGAAATCAGGTACGTTACGTCAATAGTGTTCCCTTGTCTGACTGGCCTATTTACCCCTTTAAAAGAATTGGGCTGAGCTGATACATTTTTTTCCCTTGGTAAAATCCAAACGTATGTACCACCTTCTTCTAAAAAGTATGTGAGGTGACTCCCCTGTTTAATAGTTTGATTGCAAACTATCTAAGACTCAGACAAATATAAGAGAAGTGCAGGAAATTGCTTCCTAATTGTCAGACGCCCACACTATGTTCAGGAAAATACAATCACAAGGCTTGCTTCAGAATTGCTTCTATTTACCTTCATTTTAATTGAAAGCAAGTAATTAAGAAATTTTGTCTCCGGAAGACTTCTAATAAGCAAATTTCCATTATCCTTAACCACATAGTGTGAGCTGACTTTTCTTTTCTTAATGAATCCTGTAATGTGAACGTGGACATGCATTAATCCAGCCATGGCTGAGTAGAGCTGAGCCCATGAAGACAAGAATCAAGGGCCCTCCTTCCTCAGTACACAGATTAATAAGAGCAGAATATAGACTTTACGGTCCAAGAGTCGAAAAGGACAAGAAAACCCATCTCTCTCCAGCCCAAGGGACTAGACACTATTTATGTTTTTAATGCATCCATGTTCTATTGACACAGCTAAAAATGTGACAAATTGGATGACAACTTGTTTAATGGATTTTACAATTAATAATAGTAGATACTATATCATGGCAAACACTCTAGTATGTACTTTAAATAAATTGCCTCATTTAAAATAATGGGGATAATTATCCCTTTTTCACAAATGAGGAAACTGATATTCAGAGATATAAATGTGCCCTTGGTGACCAGAGTGATAAATGGTCAAGCTGGGGTCTGGACCCAGGACTCTTGGTGCCAAAGTCTTCATTGTGTCCTTATGCCTCTCTCTTTGGATCTGAATTCATCCGACTTACTGAACAATAAAATGACAAACTCACTTTTCTGCAGTGAGAGCCATATGAAGTAGTTCTCACATCCCATTTGTGAGATCTTTCCAGAACACACTTCAATACACGTACATGCATGGACTCACAAATTATGTACTTGTAGTGCTGCAACAGCATAATGTAGACATAAAATACACAAAGTAAGAAAATTGTAAAATGCTATAAAATTTAAAAATATATTCTAATATTTTCTTCTCCCAACCCAAGGAGTCATCTTATGCACCTCTGCCATGTATGCACCCCCTGTGACACAGAGGTTGCCCTTTGCCAAATTTAATTTGTTACATACTGCCTTGTTAAATTCTTGTGCATAGGGATGCCTGGGTGACTCAGTCGTTAAGTATCTGCCTTCAGTTCAGGTCATGATCCTAGGGTCCTGGGATCGAGCCTCACATCAGGCTCCCTGCTTAGCATTTGGAAGCCTGCTTCTCCCTTTCTCACTCCCTGTGCTTATATTCCCTCTTTCTCTGTCTCTGTCAAATAAATAAATAAAATCTTAAAAAAAAAAATTCTTGTGCATACCGTCTTGCAACATTGGCTACTTTTCAGTGGTAGGTGACACAAAAGGAGTGTGACTCTTGGAGAGGATCAAAGTGTAAGAGCCAAGACTAAATCCAGTCCCGTCCCGTGCCTGTGACACGACCTGCCCCCTCACAACAGCCTCCAGAGCCATAGTATAGCACATGTCCAGGTGTAGAAGTAATACCACTAGACACTGGGGATTCTGAAGATTAACAAAGGTCATAAGGCACAGAATTCCTGGCAGCAATCCAAGTGCCAATGTCACTATTTTCTAACTTCATAATCTTTTTTGTAGACTCCCAGTGAATTTCTACTAATTGACTGAAATGTGGAGAATTCAGACAAAACCTAAAGAATTTTGCAAGTGAAGTTTCCTTTTTTCACAATAATCATTTATACATTTATCCACTAGGATCCCCCGTGTTTAGTTAGAAGAAAATGCAGACTATTCTTTTACTCCTTAAATTCTCAGCACATTAAGGGAGAGTCTTCCAGAATAAGCACACTATCCATGGCATAATTCATTTGAGAATGAGGGTACAGTTGGGGTAACTATAGAACAGAGAGAGCCCTGGAAGAATGGCTGTCTTTATGGTGGTCCAGTTAAATACTCATTTGTATCACTTTAATTCAGTAGTTACTAAGTTGTGTTCAGTGGAGTTCAAGAAAGGTGTTTGCCTTAGAAGGATTGGTTGGTGGAAGAGAGGAACAAAAGCAGGAGACCAGCAGGGGGCGCTCTGGGCCCCCTTCTCTAACAAGAACAATTATCTTCTGATCTGTTTTATTTTTTTATTTTTAAGATTTATTTATTTGACAGACAGATCACAAGTAGGCAGAGAGGCAGGCAGAGAGAGAGGAGGAAGCAGGCTCTCTGCTGAGCAGAAAGCCCGATGCGGGGCTCGATTTCAGAACCTTGGGATCATGACTTGAGCCAAAGGCAGAGGCTTTAACCCACTGAGCCACCCAGGCACCGCTCCTGATCTGTTTTATATAAGGAGATAGCTTAGAGAATTCCATTTAAATAAATGGGACTGTTAAAAAAGAGTAACCAAAACCCTATATATATTGGAAATTTTTAATTTATCTTTGTAAGTAAAATATAAAAAGTTTCTGCTATTCATTTTTAAAACTTAGGCCAAGAACGTGAGGTAAAAAATCAGATTTGATAAAACTCCAAGGGCAATGAATAGTGTAAAAAATTTCAGCAAGTTAGTAATTTTATCATTTCTACATATGTTCCAAGTTGAGACACAAGAAATACCTGGATGACCCAAAGTTAGACTTTCCAACTTAATCCCTGCTGAGGATGACCTCAGTGACAAAGTCACTCAGCCTGACACACTTCAGAGGGTCTTTATTCAGACATATCTGGAGGATTGATAAGACCTGCGCTGGGGTTTTGAACTCTGAATCACTGATTATCAATCTTTGTGGGTGTTTTGGGAGCAAAATCAAGATAGATGAATCTTATGGTGTGTAGGGTGGGGGAGATTGTAAGAATTAAAACACACTGAAAGAGCGAGTGTCCTTGCTCTGAAGGATTTTTCTGCAAAATATATAGTTAAAGGAGTGTCATTTTCAGTGGAGTGTAACATTTAAGCCTGTCAGTGCTGACAGTCTGCTCAACGAAGGCCTTGTTAGCCATTTGCTGTAGGCAAGACAAAGAACATTCAGTTTCTGGGTAGGTGCAACACACCCATGATTACAAGCACAGACAGATTGCCACAGACCTGGCGAAAACGGAAAAGGCTTTGACATGAGTGACTCAGTCTCTCAAAGAGTTCTAGTGCCTAGAGGAAATTCCTCTAGCACCTGAGGAAATTCCTTACCTACGTGATTAACTTGGCCCCAACTGATCGATAATCGACAATAAAAAACCTACCAGGCAAGGCAAGCCTACTCCCGGCATGTTATCACTCCGAAATCTTTGCTGTGGTTACTTCTTGCTCCTGAAATGTCTCCCTGCTTCTATCCAGATCGTCATTCTTCCATAACTAAATCGAATGCCCTCTGTTCTGTAATCACCTCTGCTTAAGTTCTCTCTCCTCCAAAATCATTCATTTAATCAACAAATATTTATTAAGCACTTACTATGTGTCAAGCATGGCGGTAGGTGCTGCGGATAAAAAAGTGAGCAAGATACCAAGTCCACCCCCCCTTAAAGATCTTAACATTCTAGTGGTGAAGAACAGGGGGACCACACACACACATGCACACACACATTTATATTTATATTTGTGTATTATGACTCTAGGAAATAGTGCTATGAGGAAATACCAAGCAGGATAAGGGAGTCTCTAACATCTACAGTCTGTGCCACTTACTTTCGACATAACACCTTGAATTTGATTTAACTTTTAATCTGCAACTGTTTTGTAAGAGTCTTAAGGGAAAAATGTGCTATCTTTGTATCCTCCACAATGCCTAGCTCAGATCTTGCAACAGATGTTCAGTAAATATTTGTTGAATTTCCTCCATTAAATGAAATCCATTTGCTGGTATCATGGAGAGGGATTTTGACTTGATGCTGACTAATGGGCTGGCTTAGGCTCCGCATAAAGAGGAGAAGCTTTGGGAACGGTTTGCAGCTGTCATAATGACAGACACTAATTTAAGTCACAGAAATTTTGTTTTGAAATATGCATAGATTCTATCTATGCAATACTTACTATAACTGCACTGTGATGATTCTTAACATAGAATGCTCATATTTTCTCCATTTTTCTGGAACAATCTTGATCCATATATTTTTATTCTTTTCACAATCAAATTTGTAAGTATTTAATTACATCAATAACTTTGATTTATATGCATTTAAGAATTCCTCCTATAAGTAAATCCACAAATCATGGGGGAAAAATAATGCTGAGTGAAGTGTAGTTGCTCCTTTTCAGTAATGCCTTCCCCACAGAACTGAACCCTGAAAGGCATGTTCTTTATGCCGTTCTTGCTCTATGGTAAGTTATGTTTTACAGTAAGTCAATCTGATCATATTTTTGAGTGTCGACTGCCACAGTCATGTTTTGGGTAAATGACACACGAATGCAAGCAGTGATGAAATTTCGCACTTGCCCTGGGGTGTGGTGGCCAGTCAGTACTGTCTTATCAGGGGCTTTCATTCTTTTCTATCTCATTATGATTCAGAAAACAGAGCACCTTCCAGGATGACCTTCATCTTGTGGTTGTTGTGAACAGAACGTCTGTTCTAGAGTCCACGAATGGAGATTCAAGTCCTAATTCTGCCACTTACTTGCCAGGTGACCTGGCCCAGGTGTCCCATCTCTTGACTCTCAGTTTATTCATTGTAAAATCAGAATAATAATAACTACATCTTGGACATGTGGTGAGGATTAAATGAGATCCGATGCATATTCAATGCCTTGTGTATGAGATGCTATCAATATATCGTCCCTATTTTTATCCTTATTTTACACTTAGAATCACTTTGTGTGACGTGAAATAGAAACGTGACCTGAAATAGAAATATGAACAAGACACCTTCCAAGACTTCAAGAAACTCATCTTCTAGATGGGGAGCGAGAAACAGCAGCAGACATTTCCAGCTGGTGAAAACAGAAATTAATGAATACAATGTCAGAGAAATACCCAGGGTAGTGTGGGAGGAAAAGCATCTAACTCACGGGGTGGGAGAAAGCTTCCTAACGAGCATCACACTGGAGCCCTTAAAGGATCCATGGAAGTTCAGCAATGGAGAGAATGGAGTAATAGTTCAAGTACAGGGAAGATCAGCCAAAGCATGGAAGCAAGACAACGGTGTGTGCAGCGAGCTACAAGCTCTTCAATGTTGCTGCTCAGAAAGTCCCAGGCAGAAAGTGGTGAACACGGAGAGGTGAGACTTGGAAAGATAAAGCAGGAAGCAGATTATGGAAGTAAGGATCTTGATCTTCGTCCTGGAGAAAATTAGTAATAAATGCAACGAGAGCATTTAAATAAATAATTGGTGTAATTATATATGAATAAAACATATCACACTGGTGGCTGTGTAAAAAAGGGATTGGACAAAGACGATAAGAGGTAGAGAAACATTTTATTAAAATCCCGAAAACAAAATTTAAAAAAATTCTGAACTAGGGCATGGTTGTAAGGAATCAAGAGGTGATTTAGGTAGGGTTTGATGTAGGGAGGAGCAGTCAAGGTGAATTCACAGGTTTCTACCAGGCAGTTGAAATGGAATGAGTTGAGAAGGTCCAGGGAAATGGTAAGACCCCCCAGTGGGGGGCTGATTCATCTATCCTCCAAGGTCCCGAAATACCCTATGATCACAGCAGGGGTTGGCATGCATGGAGGGCGATAATGAAAGCTAGAGCCTTCTGTGAATTGTCAGAATGACATTTGGGCTCCATAAACAACAGTTGCTAGTACACTGGGGTACAGCTTGGTTGTGTCAACCTCCTGAAAGTATGCATTTTATACAAGGGTTGAGGCATGCATGTGTGAAGTGGCCGTGGGGTGCCTGGGAAACACAAACATATGACCCCAAACTTCCATCTGTGGTGTGCACAGTGTGGGAGAAGAGGAGCCTCCCTGAGTGGGGCTGGAGGGGCAGTCCTGCACTGAGTGGGGGATTCGGGGTTCAGCCGAGATCTAAGGGAATGCAGCTTCTGTAAAGAGAACGTAAGGATTAGGGGTTTGTTTGTGGTGGCACAAAATTTTCCCTCACCCTTAGATCTATCAATTCCTAGACCATCATCAGTGGTGCCAATATTAAGTACTCTCTAATGTATTATCCCTTCTCCTCTTAAAAGAGCAGACTATTAACTATTCTGACCTCTGTAGCCACAATGCTCCTCTTCACTGATGCACTGATCGATGCCCATAATGTATTTTTTCCTGAGAAGTCTCAAACACCCCAGCACTCATCACAGTGGGTGAGCAGCTTGGACTGTGTGCTCCTTGGTGCCCCAGTGTGGTCAAGATAGCCACAGTCAAGGGTCTGCCGTCGTGAATGATTATCCCAATGGGGCCACGGGCCACAGTGCCAAGACCCTCAGGGATACAGTCACCTGAAGGGGTGGGGGTCACTCAGTGCTCTGACCTCCCCTTACCAAACGAGACCAAACTGGCTCCGTCTTTCTGAGAAGTTCCATTACTTTGAGGCATTAGAAACTGACTTGTTAACAGTTCTGAATTTCTGAGCTTAAAATCCATTCTTACTGAGGATGTATATCTATATGAATGCTGTGATTTGGCTAATAAAATATTTGGTGGGAGAGAAACCTGTAGATGCCACCAAGAGGTCATGTGAATTGAGGGAGGAGTTGTTCTACCCTTGAATATATATATAAAAATCCCAAACCATTAATATACAGTTGACTCTTGAACAACACAAGTTTGAACTGTGCAGGTCCACTAACACATGGATTTTTTTTATAAGTACAGTACTGTAAATGTATCTTCTTTATGATTTTCTTAATAGCATTTTCTTTTCCTTAGTTTACTTTATTAGAAAAACACAGCACATAATATATGTAACATACAAAGATGTGTTCATTGTTTATATTATCAGTAAGGGTGTTGGTAATCAGCAGGCTATTAGTCTAATATAACACCGTATATATCATTAGTAGTTAGGTTTTGAGGAAGTCAAAAGTTACAAACAGATTTTCAACCAGGCAGGGGTCAGAGGCCCTAAACCCTGTAGCTGATCAAGGATCAGCTGTAGATCTGTCAAAACACTGAATTCTCTTTACCCCTGTAGGGCTGGAAATGTTGCCTAACAAGGCCACCATTAACAAGCCTGTCTACGAAGATGTGTTACTCAAAATAGAGATTACAGAATGCTCAGGTGGTACAGCAACTCCAAGGAGATCCAGGCTATTTATTAAAGCCTACTTTCAACTGTATTGGGGAAGTGAATGTGTTCACATGGATACTCTTAAGAAAACTCTTTCCAGACAGCACATAAAAAGACAGAGACAAATCCAAAGTTTTGACTCAGGGCTTATCATTCTCACGAAATACCTCAGCCCAGTGTTCTTTCCTCTTGTTCTACCTTATGACTCCCTTCTTGGCTCTTTTAAGAAAATTAACAAAAAAAAAAAAAAAAAAAAAAAAGGACTCTAGGCCCCAAACTGAAAGACACTTACACATGTATCCAAGCACCTGTAAAGCCCCAGTTGGGGAGAGTGTAACTACGAGACTTACCCACCTTGTAAAAGGGTAAACAAAAAGGACGCTAGCACTGACAGCACGCTATCTAGAGGATGGCCATATAGAATTAAGGGAGCAAAGAGATTACTTATTTTTGACAAAAACTGGGTTGGCAGAGAATACACTTTCCTTGGACATGTTTTCCGGCTGCTGTTTGGAATCAATTTTAGGGCAAAACTGTGTGAGGCTGGAGGTAGGAAATGGAGAGAATCTTGTATAACAGCAGTTTCAAGGATACAGTCACTTCTTGGTAGAAAATAAGATCGTGGATACTGACAGCTTATTCAAACAGAATGACCCTGGTTGGATTCTGTGAACAAGGGGCCCGAAAGAACCTGTGCTAAGCACATTTGCAAACAGAGGATGAAACCACTTACATTTTTGCTGTTGTCTTTTAGAGTTGCAATTGTGCTTTTAATTTTTTTTTTTTTTTCAAATTGTGCTTTTTAAATGCTCTGGGTACCCCCTGGTGCCTGAACACAAGTTTGTGAATGCTCATACTCAACTGAGGAGATGCAGACATTTACATTTCAATAACATTTGAAAGATTAATTTTTTTTTCAACAGCTGTGTGCATTGCAAAGAGCTTTTTATCTTCCCAGAATAATCATGGTTTTTACAATCTGTAGTTAGTTGTGTCTAGAGGCTGCATCTTGAGGCATGAACTTCAGCAACATACAAACCCTGCAGACTTGAAAAGTCTCAATCAGAACTAAGCATCCGTAGCCTTTCAATGTGGAAATAGGAAAGTGAAAGATAGCCAGTGTTTCCACCTTGGCCGGCCGAACACTGGGTTGGAGATGTAATATAAACTGTAGTAGTTATAGAATGAAGCACCCATTCACCTTTCTAGAGTTAAATTTATTTGACATTGAAGGCCCATCTTTTTAAAACATAAAGGAAAGGGCTGATCGGCCTTTTATCTTATTTAATTTTAATTAAACTCAACATTTATTAGCTATCTTCCGCATGCCAAGCAAAGTACAAGGTATAAAGTACATGCTCATGAGTTAGACTAAAATAAGGGATGCTCCACGAGACATGGGTGAGAAACACCAATTATGGTATTAAAAACAGAATGCTAAGTAATATTTTAGTTCTAAAAATTGTTCTTTAATGCATGTGTAAGAAAAGTACCCCCAAAATCTTCCAGTTGTTTTCATGATCATGCATGAGCCACCCTCAAAAAATGGTGTCCTGTGCCCAAGAACACCAGGGAATCCTGTAAGAGACACCCTGTTGCTGAATGCAGGATCTCTGCATGGATGCAAAAGCAGCATTTGCCATCAAAACCCCTGAATTACTGCTATTCTACACTGGCTACTTGTTGGTCTCTGGATGACAGTAGTCTTCAAATTTTCTTGCTCATGTGTCCCCAAAATAAATATAAAAACTAGATACCCATTGGCATATTCATAGACCGTTATCTTTCATTATTAGCTTAAATAGTTGCAAAGAAGTAATTTCCAGCATATTGTAAATATTCATGTTTGTAAACATCAAGTATTTCATGACACCTTTAAATAAATAAATGCATTAGAATCTAAATACCATAGTGTATGATATCCACCATCATCTATTTAAAATATACATGAACATACCCTTTGACAGTTGAACATTATACACAATACTTTTTCTCTTTGTGAAATTTTGCCAATCCATTTCCCTCACATAATGTGATATTTATGTTTGAAAACATTTCATTGATCACCCCATTTGTTTGCTACAAATATATGTCTGAACTGAAATTTCTAGGGAAAAAGTTATTTCTTTTGAAAGCATGAAGCTTTCTAGAAAGAAAGAAAAGTGAGAGAAAAGAAAAGAACATGGATTTACAATATTTGATTATTTTTTGGTCAAAGGTCATAAAATTATTTCTCCTATAGGTCTAGATCAATGTTTAAGAAAAGCTATTCTGGCTATATATTTCATTTTCATAAAGATGCACTGTTGATCTGTCAAAGTAAATACCTCCCCCTCTTTAAAATCACGAAAAATACTCAACCAAACAGAAGCACTTCCTTGCTATTTTATCATTACTTAAGATGCTGAATAGGCCAAGAGGGCGTACTCCATGACCAATTAACATTCCCAGCATCTTTGTTGCAAATCTTAACTATCCTAAGATAAACTGCTATATGGTATTGTGTATGTGACTCAAACAAATGCCACAAGAGACATTTTCACATGAAATTTACTACAGGGAATGATTTTCCCAGATGGTGGAGGGGCTGAATGGGCAAAAGGGTAACTCTGATCTCCCACAGCAGGAGCAGCTGCCATCCAGGGAAGAGGCAGGAATGACCCGAGCCCCGAAGCTCAGGGAAGCTGGGGCTCAGACCTCTGCGGAGGGGCACAATCTGCTGCTGTGAATGTTCTGAGAACATGCCCAGACGCGGGCCAAAAGAGACCAGAGACCAGAACCAACTGCAGTAGCCAGACAACATCATTGCTGAGAGGAGCCGTAAGAGAACAAGGAGGAGAAAGCCCCTTCCTCCATTCTTCCAGACTCGTTCTACACTTCCTACTAGCAGACTAGTAATAGGAATTACTATTCCTATTACTAGGAGTAGTATGGAGTAGTCCATGGAGTAGTCCACAGGAGAGGAAACTTGCACTCTAGAAGTAATATGGTCACAGCTGGCTCAGCACAGGGCTGAGTGAGCCTCCGGCTTGTTACCTGGATGATAGTGGCTGCCTTTCCACCTGGAAGGTGCGCACCTGTTTTTGCTTTTTCCCTACTCAACGCACCCGAGGCTTTGAACAGAGTCCTGCAAATATAGGCACTCAATAAATATTTGTTGAATCAATAAATGAATCAATGAAAAAAAAGAAATGAATAAATGGAATTCAAACATGGATCTCTCTGATGGCAAAGCCTACAATATTAACTCTTTTTACTCCTCCCCCACAACGCGCACCGCCTCTGAAGAGGAGAAAACCAAAGAGACTCTCTTTCCACTTTACAAATATGCCTGTAAGTGGCCTTGGAAGCCTGTTTTATTCATGTCTCCAATTCTGCTAAAATCAGAAAAAAGTGATGAAACACCAGCAGTGACTAATGACTTCCAGTCTGTCTCTTTCACAACCGAACACAATTTTACCTGATGACCACGTTGACATAAAATGTTCACACAGAGACAGTCCAGGTTTTATTTTGTGCTAAACTGAAGCTACAAATAAAATGAAGTAGGGGCACCTGGCTGACTCAGTCATTAGGCGTCTGTCTTTGACTCAGGTCATGATCTCAGGATCCTGGGATTGAGTCCCACATCAGGCTCCTTGCTCAGCGGGGAGCCTGCTTCTCCCTCTCCAACTCCCCCTGCCTGTGTTCCCTCTCTGGCTGTGTCTATCTCTGTCAAATAAATACATAAAATCTTAAAAAAAAAAAAAAAATGAAGTGAAAGCTATGACGAGAATCTCAGGAATGTTTCGACATAGGTTTTTCCAAGAGACCATTCTCTATCTGTTAACTCCTATAAAAATGTAAATGACTTCAGTGCCAAACAACAAGTTGTTGTAAATGAGTGCTAGCCTTCTTAACCCATGGCTTCATACCTTGCTCTTGAGAATGGTCACTCTCTGTCCTCTCTGCCTGCCCGGAGCTATGCTACATAGCACAACCTGCTCTTCAAAGTTCAGAGACCTCCCTGACATTCTCATTTGCATTTCTAAGAAGAGAAAACAGAGAAAAATTTTTCAGATAATAAAAACCCAATTCCCTATGACCCAACCCTGACAACCCATTGGGGTGCACTCATTCTAGCAGCAAACAGGTAGGAATTTAGATTTTTTTTTTCTACCAGTCATGATAGACTTAAGTAAACTTTCTCAAAGGTACAGGGCAGAATACCAAGGTCCATGCCCTCAAGAGGAATAATAAACAGGTTTCTACAGCCTCGGGCCACCTTTCACCCAACACCAATGTTTCAAGTTATGTTACCTGTAGCAGCAGCTGGGTCTCTGTTCTGTGAGGCTGAGTGCATCTCAGTAGAAATTCTTTGGAAACTTGAACCTGGCCTTAAACCTGTTCTCGTGTTTTCCACATCACCTTGAAGTTCTAGGCCATGTAATGATACTGTGAATTCCTGTGGCTCCTTTTGGCAAGAGCTGGACATTTATGTAGTTTAGGTTTTGAATGTCATTTACTGATTGAGTGTATTTTCTGGAAGGAAAAACTTGTTTTTTGCCTGATGCTCCATTTGGAAGTGGATTAAGTTTCTCATTCTTCCCTCAGGTGTAGGGTCGCCAGATTGCATTCCCTTTCGGATTCAGGTGAATGAGGCAATGGGTTATTTTACATTCAATCATGCTCACCTACAGTGAATTTTATGAAGGTTTTGGTGTTAAAACTAGTGTCTCACTTGAAGAAATGAAGTGTTGGCATCTGAGTTGGAAAAGCTTAGGCAGAGGTAGTGTTGGTTCCCTATGGAGTAATGTTAGAGCAACACATGGCTTTAGTCATGCAAGTGTCTCCTCCTTCAGGCCTCCTCTGTGGGAAGTTCTTAGGACACACAATTCAGAACTCATTGGCAAAGCAAACCACTGTTGACTTACTGACTCAGAATGGGTAATGGATGTCTAGAGCCACTCCCCCATCCAAAGGCAATTCTTTTTTTTTTTTTTAAAGATTTTATTTATTTATTTAACAGACAGAAATCACAAGTAGGCAGAGAGGCATGCAGAGAGAGAGGGGGAAACAGGCTCCCCGCTGAGCAGAGAGCCCGATGCGGGGCTCGATCCCAGGACCCTGGGATCATGACCTGAGCCAAAGGCAGAGGCATTAGCCCACTGAGCCACCCAGACGCCCCCCAAAGGCAATTCTTATCATTAATCTCTCACTCCCACCACACATATCCTATTCTCTTTTATCATTTCTTTCTTCTCATTGGTCTGTGACTGTTCCTTTTTTTTTCTCCCTTGTTTTGTTGTCTTCTGTCTGGTTCTTTGCTGTTTCATGCTTAATCCTATTAATGTTATCAGAATTTAAAAGGTTGTGTGCCCCCAACTTAAAGCAATCTTTAAATTGTGGTCTGGCTTTCTATATATTTCTAATGTTGGTAATTACAGGCAATAAAGGAGTTTCACAATGATTTCATCATCTAATTCATAGGATTGATGCTAATATTTCTTTTAGACAGAGTTGTAATCTTACCACCAAGATGATTTTCCTTTAGATTAACAGTTCTCAAAATAAAGTCTAAGGAACACTGGGGATAAAAGAAATCCTTGCTGGGAGTCTGAGGTCAGAACTTGAAAAAAAAAATGATAATACTCAGATGTTATTAGCCTTTTTTATGCTCATTCTTTTGTAAGAGTACAGTGGAGTTTTCCAGAAACTACATTATATGTGTAATCACAACAGATGCACTGAATGCAGAAGTAGATAGAAGAATCCAGTGTCCTTCTGTTATGTGGCATAAAAAAAAGTTGCAAAAATGTAAAGCAATGCTATTATTCTCACTAATGTGTGTGTGTGTGTGTGTGTGTGTGTGTGTGTATGTGTGTGTAGAATATAGTCAGTTTTCACAAAAGTAGGTTATTTCTCTTAACATGTAATGGGTCTATTAGGTTTATGTCTCTTATTATTGTTTTTAAATGAGTCAGCAAATAGATATTTATCAATAGGTCTAATTCACATAAACACAATAGCTCTATGGGGTCCTCAATAATTCTTAAGAGTATAAAAATTTAGAGACCAAAACTTTTGAGAACCCCTCTGTTGAATTACAGTCTGAGCAGACAAGTATCAGTCTTCATTTTATTTTATTTTTTTTAAAGATTTATTTATTTATTTGTGAGAGAGAGAGAGTGAGTGCATGCACAAACAGGGGAGGGAGGAGCAGCAGAGGGAGAGGGAGAAGCAGACTCTGTGCTGAGCAGGGAGCCTGAAGAGGGACTTGATCCCAGGACCCTGGGATCATGACCCGAGGCAAAGCCAGACACTTAACTGACTGAGCCACCTGAGTGCCCTTAGTCTTCATTTTAGAGTAACTTCCATAAAGTACAGACTTTGTGGGAGAGTTTTATTTATTTAAAAGATTTTATTTATTTGACAGAGAGAGAGAGAGAGAGAGAGCGAGCACAAGCACAGGGAGCAGCAGGAAGAGGGAGAAGCAGGCTTCCCACTGAGCAAGGGGCCCAATGTCGGGCTTGATCCCAGGACCCTGGGATCATGACCCAAGCCTAAGGCAGATGCCCAACCAACTGAGTCACCCAGGTGCCCCTGTGGAAGAGTTTCAATAGTTCAAAATAAATCCTGACAGTCTGAACTCCAACCTGTGTTGGGAATTGAAGCACAGATCACTACTTTCATCACCTACAATCTCATCCACTTTTACTGGAGAGATTTTCTCCAAATGTGTTTAACTGCATCCACTTGTACCCCTCTAGAATCTATTCTGCATATTGCAACCAGGAGGACCTTTTAAAAATATAATCTGATCATGTCTCCCCCTGTCCCCATCTTTCAGTGGCTTCCCATCACACCCAGAAGAAACCTTTGCTGTCCCTACAAGAAGATCCCAGGTGATCTGGTCCTGCCAATCTCAACCCCTTCTGCAACCATTTCTTGCTAGTCCAATCGACTTTCTTGTAGTTCCTGGAATGACCCTGGTTGATTCTTGTCTCAGGACCTTTGCCCAGGCTGTTCGCTGTGCTTGGAGTGTTCTTTCAGCTATCTATGTGGCTTCATTTACCCCTCTGGTATCTGCACCAAGTTCTCTTAAAATTGTGCACCATCCCCAGGCCACCCCCTTCTCCTTCCCCCCTTATTCTTCTTTATTTCTTTGTTAGCATTTCACTTCCTAACATTATATTATATATTCTTTGTGTATTGTCAGTTTCTCCCACTAGAGTGAAACCATGAAGGCAGAGACTTTGACTGTCCTACTCACAGTATATCCAATGCCTAGAATAATGCTTAGTACTGAGTAGATGCTCAATAAATACCTGTTGGATAAGTGAGATCTAAAGGCCCCATATCCTTGTAGCTATGTATGAAATCCACATGTGCTATCTGCTTAGCTCTATACTAGGCACCAGGACACAGAGCTGAATAAAATGCACCTAAAGCCTATATTGTAAATCAGAATGATACTAATCTTAGATAAGAGGTCCAGGTTAGGTGATGGGAGAGAAGTACATAGGAGAAAATGATTAATTATGACTGGGAGACTCAAGGAAATCTTCCATGATGTAGGGAATAACTAAAAATGTCTAGCAACACTGATTTCAACTTTATCTTGTTTTCGCTTTGCAAAACAATCTTTTCCCTTTGTATAGTCTAAACTGCAACCATTCAAGGCTTTTACCTTAAAACAACCAGAGGATGGTTGGTTTATCCCTGCTACCAAGAGTTAGCTGTTTCAATCGGCAAAAGACACAAAGTAAGGGAGCTAATTTTTTCTAAACAAAGAAGCAGAAGGGAACATGATGAGCAGTGACTATTTGGGACTCCTGCTGCTGAAGAGATTTCTAGGCCATTAAGACCCAGACATTTAGCCTAAGTGATTTTTAACTTGGAGACCAAAAAAAAAAAAAAAATCACTAAATTTCACAAGCTCTGATCTGGTGTCAGGAAAACCCACAAGATCCCATCAACATTTTACAAGAGTTTTATATAAAGCATCAGATCAATGTGCTATGAAAATTCCAACAAGCATAAAGAGAAATGAAAATTAAATATGTCAATACACATTGCCCACCTCCACACTGTTGCTAAAATGAGAAACAAGGGTTTGAAAGATTAACAAAGTGAGGGATCCAGAGTCAGAGGAAGAGAGGGAAAAAAAGGAGAAAGAGAGAGGGAGGGAGGGAAACAAAGTGGGAGAAGGAGGGAGAGGGAGAGAGAGAGCCATAACAAAGGACATAACTTTTACTGAGACTCCCTAGTGTTTGAAAAAGAATAGAAGTTTTTGCAATAAAGCCTGAAACAGCACATAAATCCATGTTAATCCTAAATATTAGATGACTTTTTTGGTATCATTCACTTCAGAATAGTGATGAAGTGACTCTAGTGTCTTAATGCTATTCCACAATGGAGAGATTTTGGTGACTCCCCCTTATCCCAGTTTGTACAGATTTTCTTTTTTTAAAATTTTTTTTTTATATATTTGAGAGACAGAGAGTGAACACAAGTGGGGGCAGTGGCAGAGGGAGAGGGAGAAGCAGGCTCCCCACTGAGCAGGGAGCCTGATGCAGGGCTCAATCCCAGGACCTGAGCCGAAGGCAGATGCTTAACTGACAGAGCCACCCAGGCACCCCCTGTACAGATTTTCCATATTGGATACAAATCTCCCCAAGCCAGTCATAATTTTAATCTTTATTGACATGCCCTGCAGGGCTCGATCCCAGGACCCTGGGATCATGACCTGAGCTGAAGGCAGAGGCTTTAACCCACTGAGTTACCCAGGCGCCCCTCACACATTGCAATTTAAAAATTTTACACACCGAGTGGCCATCCATTGATTGTTGACTTAATCAGGGAGATCCATAATTTCTCTTGATCCCTGTCCAAACTATTGTTTTATCGAGGAATCCTGATGTTATCAAGGATTTAGCTTCTTTTTCCATGTTTCTTCTCTCCTGTCCACAAAGTGGGCTTCCTTCTAAGGCTGGTTCCCCTCATGGACACAGGAAGTTTGCTGGTAGCAATGCATGTGGCATGCTTTTTTGTTCACCTCTAGGAGGAGAGAGAGTCATGTCTAGAAGCTGTCTCAAGAGTGAGAATATTCTCTGCCAGAAGCCTCTGGAAAATTCTTTGAGTCTCACTGTCCTGAATTAGACCTACCTAACCTTGAGCCTGTAATTGTGGGAAGGAGGATAGGCTCACCCTGCCTGGAGGGTTAGCTCCCCAACTGTCCTGGCCAGAGTAAAATGAAGAGAGTGAAATTGGGGTAAGAAATATGATGTGCACAACAAACTAGGGAGTCTGTTGTCTTTTTTTTTTTTTTTTTTTTTTTTTTTTTAGATTTTATTTATTTATTTGTCAGAGAGAGAGAGAGTGAGCGAGCACAGGCAGACAGAGTGGCAGGCAGAGGCAGAGGGAGAAGCAGGCTCCCCACAGAACAAGGAGCCGGATGTGGGACTCGATCCCAGGACGCTGGGACCATGACCTGAGCCGAAGGCAGCTGCTTAACCAACTGAGCCACCCAGGCGTCCCGGGAGTCTGTTGTCTTACCACAGTTCAGGGTTTCTTTTATAGACCTGGCTATCCAACTATAATTCTGTCAAGTTCTGCACAGTGAAATAACTTATGATAGATGAGCATCCATATTGCAGATCTATAACCTGCCCTCCAGCTTCTTTGTTTTATTTGTAGCAGTTTGTCTGGATTTACCATTTGTCTCCATCAAACTCCCCCTTCACTTGGCCATAACGGAGAAGATACTCTCTGGTTTCTTGCCTCAGAAAAGAGAGACCATATCTTGCTTCAACCTTATGGCTGCATCAAAGAAAGTATTTTTTTAAAAAGATTTTATTTATTTATTTGACAGAGAGAGATCACAAGTAGGCAGAGAGGCAGGCAAGAGAGAGAGGGGGAAGCAGGCTCCCTACGGAGCAGAGAGCCCGATGTGGGGCTCGATCCCAGGACCCTGGGATCATGACCTAAGCCGAAGGCAGAGGCTTTAACCCACTGAGCCACCCAGGCGCCCCTATAAAAGAAGGTATTAATGAATGCACTGAGGTTGGCCAGCTCCTGCAGTGGCCCTGGTAAGAGGAGTATTAGAGTCCTCCTCCTTCTGGCTGCAGGACCTTCATCACCCATGCAGCATCTGGAGGGATCACAAAGTGACTCCAGGGGGTTAATGTACCTTGTCACTTTGATGCTGAAGATGCAGTCATCTTCCTCTATCATAGGCATAGTTTAAAAATGGCAATTCATGTCACATGTTATCCTGTTTGTAAAGATGCGTACTTTACTGGATAACTAGCCATGTGGCTCTCTTTGCTTCATCCAAATACTTTAGAGTCCCTGAGGATGCTGTGGGACAGCTGGACCCAACAGTATCTGCTAGGATGTCTTGGATGGTCTAGAAGCCTCCCAAGGGTAATCCTGCGATGACGCTGAGACTTCTTATAGGAGGCTGCCACTCCGGGCACACAAGGGCATTCCCTGGGTACACACACATACTTCCAACAGAAATCAACAAACAAATCCAACATGATTCTCAATGAGCTTCAAGTCAAGTCTGCTGGAATGTTCCACTTAGGCCTTTACTGCTCTCTCCTTTGGTGAAGGATGACTAATTCTTTCTAATCCAAATCAACAATCCTCATCTTCAAATGGCAGGGAGTTTCATATAAGCTGCCTGTTCTCCTGCTGTCCTTTTTCTAATGTCAGGGACAGCTAATTTAAATTTCAATAAAAATCCTCTCAGGTTGCACATAATTGACATCTTTTCCTATCCAGAAAAACGGAAAAAAATATTTACTTACATTCCTGGCCATAGTTTCACCCTGGGGGAAAAAAAAAAAGCTCTTCTTTATAGACATTTTATTCTCATAGGTCTTCACAATACAGATTTTACAGAATTGCTTTTTGGACATTTTTTGATCCAAATATTTGTTCAAAGCACTGAAAACATCACATGTGACCAAGTACCAGACCGTGTTATTAAACATTAACTGAATCAGTGATGTGAACATCTCTGTGTGATCTCATGTACAGCAATTGTAAAGCACAGGGTCTTGGGTGAGCCCTGCTACAGCCCTGGGGGAGATCCCAAATGATGGCTTTGCACTACAGAAAGCCACAAACTGAAAGAAGTCACGAAACATTTGCTTGTCATCCAGACCTCCTTTAGAGTTGAACAGGCCAAATTCTTATCATATGTAGCTGCTTGCCTATTTTAAGTTCAAAGATCATTAACAACAACAGAAAGAAAGAAAAAAAAAAAAAAAGGCCTCCTCAGGACCTAAAGAGGGGCTGCAAAGAATTTTTTTTAAGCCAGTGCTACTATCCAAGATCATGACAGTCTTAGGATCATTCTGCTTGCTGGCAAGTTAGTTAAGGATGAGATAACCAAAGTTTCTGCACCATCAGCTGAAGGAAGTTACCACTTGCAAAGCTTAGCCAAC
Source organism: Enhydra lutris kenyoni (assembly GCF_002288905.1). NCBI lineage: Eukaryota > Metazoa > Chordata > Mammalia > Carnivora > Mustelidae > Enhydra > Enhydra lutris. The sequence continues at coordinate 43,349,119 of NW_019154093.1, read as the reverse complement.
AGGAGGATTAAAAGACATGTGCAGAACAACTAAGGCATTTTCCAAGAAGAGACAGTAAATTCCGAAGATAGGAGCATCACTCAGTATCGCTGCACAGAATCAGTTTTATCTATTGGTGATAGATGTCTGAGTTTGCTTGAAATTGGACAAGCCAACAGTTTTCAAGCTGACTTAGAAAATAGACAAAAAATTGGATATATTTTGTTACTAAGCACAGCCTACCTCCTACCATGATCTATAAGCCTAAAATATCCTTCAATAATGAAAACTTGAGATTTGAAGTCTGCTTCTAAGTTTGCTTTTGGACCACTTTCCCACCCACTTAACATCAGAAGGAAGAATTTCTTCATGACACCGCTGCATCTGCACCTCCGGCCTCAACAGAGACCTGTTCTGAAACACAGGAAGGATCTGAGCCCCGGTGACTGAGATGGAGGGGGAAATGACGATGATTTATTGCCAACACCTGCGTGGTGAGGTTAGGAAAGCCTTTCCTGGAAGATTTTTATTTTTATTATTATTCATTTCTTGAGCCTCTATGGAACACTGACTTAGCAGTTTGGCGATGGAAACAAAAGTACAAGACAGCCATCTGGAGTGAGGGCTATTGTTAACTTCAATTCTAAAACAGGAGAGGAAAAAGCATCCTTGCTTACCCCTGGAAGTCCAAGAGACATTCTGGGTATTCCATAGCCTCTTCCCCTAGAACCCAGGCTTCTGCTGAGAAGCCCCTAGGCAGTTTCCATACTGACTAGGAGCAGAGTCTGGAACCAGCTGTAGCTATAGGAGCTAGACAAATTACTTAACCTCTCTATACCTCAGTTTCCTCATCTGTGACACAGGAATAATACTACTACCAACCTCAAAAGGCTGCTGTGAGGATTAAATTAATTTACATATGCAAAGTGTTGAGGATAATCCTTGGCATTTAAAATCAACATATTCAAAAATTCATATATATGAAATATGTATGTCAACAATTTATAATAAGAGCTACATAAAATTAAATAAATTTTATAGCAAACAAATTTAATACATATACTATAAAGCTAAATAAAATTACCCTATTCTCTAAGATCACTCAAAAAATGAAAGTATCCCTTAAGTTCTAGAAAATAATTACAAAAGGGATTCCAATGTAGAAAACACATAAAACTGCATAAAAAGTCTCATAGAGAGGTTATATGCTAGTAGCAGTAAATTTACAAAGGTACTTGAGTAAAAGAAAAATTTAGTGATCTATATCTATCCAATAAAGGATTAGATGATACTTTCTTTAAAAAAGAAAAAAATCGGGGCGCCTGGGTGGCTCAGTGGGTTAAAGCCTCTGCCTTCGGCTCAGGCCCTGATCTCAGGGCCCTGAGATCGAGCCCCGCATCAGGCTCTCTGCTCGCAGGAGCCTGCTTCCCCCTCTCTCTCTCCCTGCCTGCCTCTCTGCCCACTTCTGGTCTCTGTCTGTCAAATAAATAAATAAAATCTTAAAAAAAAAAAAAAAAGAAAAGAAAAAAATCCTTTTTAGTATTGAGCAGTCATTTAGATAATTTTATTAGCCCTGTAGCTTAATGGAATATGTACTCAGTAAACATTTATCACTGTTAATAATTATGATAGTAATAGCTCTCTCACAAACAAAATAATAAAATATCATTAGTAACAACTAACTTTCAATTAGGTCTTCACAAAGCCCTTCCCGTATGTGATTTTGATAGAGCCTAACAGTGATTCAAGGGGGAGAGGAGTGTGTTTTTCTTTTTCTCAGATAGGAAAACTAACTCAAGATGGAAGAATGACTCGCTGGAGCTTACAGGGTTTATAAGTAGCAGAGATGGCCTTTGAATTCAAGTTCACTTTTTCTACACTCTAAAGAAGATACCAGGCATGTTCCCAACAACTTAAGTCAAATTGTTTAAAGTCAAAGTCTATAAATGTTTGTGGGCGTTCTGTGGTTGAAGGCAGGTGGAGCTAGAGCTGCCTCCTCTAAGATATTTACCCAGTACTTTCCTTTTATTCCTGTCTCTACATCGTTTCAAAGTTACCAGTGCAGCTGATTCAATACCCCATCAAAGCAATGCTCAGAGAAAATAAGCCTATCTGGACTGTCGTTCTTTCTCAGAGTTCTTCCTGGTCACTAGCATATAATCTTGTCTTGCTTGAGTCTGTGGTTATTAAAGGCAACAGTAATCAACAGTATTACACATTTAATTACCAAATTTAAAGCTACTTTGAGGGACGCCTGGGTGGCTCAGTTCGTTAAGCGGCTGCCTTCAGCTCAGGTCATGATCCCAGCGTCCTGGGATCGAGTCCCACATCGGGCTCCTTGCTCGGCAGGGAACCTGCTTCTCCCTCTGCCTCTGCCTGCCTCTCGGCCTACTTGTGATCTCTCTCTCTCTTTCTCTCTCTCTCTGACAAATAAATAAAAAATCTAAAAAAAAAAAAACCAAAAAAAAAAACTACTTTGAATTGTTTTTTTAAACTACATTCATTTTCAAAGAGCAAATATTGGCTAAAAATCAGGGATATTCAATATAGAAGGGAATTCTCAGAAAGGGGTTCCAGAAAATTTTGGCCAAAAGTACATCATGACAGTAAGAGCCACGTCCTTCTTCCACCTGACATGTAAAGAACCAGGAAGAGTGCTGCTCCCACCGGATAGTGAGAACTGTGGTGACTGGGCAACAAAGCTAACTAACTTCCAAGTATAGCCAAGTTCCTTCAGGAAGAGTGGGACACACATACTGGCTTACCTGTGGCAGGAGGGGAGAAAGACTTACTGGTCCCCATGCAACTGGGTAAGAAGAAATTAATTAAAAGCTCAACAAATTGCTAAAGGCCAAAGGTGAGCTAGTGTGACCGGAAAGAACTACGGGGTGTCTCAGATACAAGAGGAGTTTGCATTACCAATACATCTTCTCCTTCCCTGAACCACAAGGAAGAACGGGGGCAGATGGAGACAGTCAGCTTCAGTAGTGCCTGTGTGCAGAAAGAAATTGGCTTCCTCTGAAGGCAAAAGAGTATAACCTGGATCCCTTCCTGAATCCCTTCTCCCACAAGGAGCAGTAGCCTTAAGCCACCGATATGTGCTGCAAACTCTGTTGGCCTCCAAGCCACAGGCAAATTACTCACCTATTGGTACTGGAGAAAGAGTAGAAAGGAAAAAGCCCTCCACTCCTGGGGAAGAAGCAGAAAAAGTCCCATGTCCACAACCCCACAGCTGCACCACTGAGCTCTCCTGTTACTGGGGGAGAGGCAGGGACTCTTTTCTATTCAAGACACACCATAGGTTTAAGATGGTTGCCAAGAAGAGAGGGGAGAGAAACACTGAGAAATCCCTACCCCAAAGGCCTAGACATGCTGAAATTACTGGGGAATGGGCTAGACAGGACAAGAGAATAGTGGGAACAAAAGCCGATAAGGGATTATTGCAATAATCCAGGAAATAAACAATGATGTTGGCTTAAAGAAAGAAAGAAAGTAGTGGTGGTAACAAATTGGTAGACTTTAGACCAATTCCAAAGGTGTAGCTTATATTTATAGATGGGCTAGATGTGAGGTAGGAACAGAGTGTCACAAACCTGCTTTACCATGGATAATCCCAGTTTATGCCTATTGATTGTATAGGAATGGCTGGTAATAGCACTTCCTTTCATTCTGAAAGTATCCTGGTTGGTACAATAAATTAGATGGAATGTCTAAGCTTGAAAGACAAAAAGAAGTCAAAGATGCCTCCCAGTGTTCGGGCTGAGCAACTAAAAGGATGAGACTCCCCTGAGATGGGAAGGTCTTTGGGTGGTACACGTTTGGGAAGGATGGTCAGGAGCTCAGTTTAGGATGTGCTGAATTTGAGTGGAATTCACATTCAAGTGGAGATATCAAGCAGGTAATTTGCTATTCAAGTCTGTAGTTTGAAAACAAGTATATATAGGAGATATAAATGTAGGAGTCATAAGTATATCGATGCAATTACCATGAAAGTGAATGTACAGACAGAAGAAAATAGGATCGTGGGCTGAGCTCTGGACTACTCCAGCGTAGCAAAGGAGACTGAAAAGGCTCAACTACTAAGGTAAAAAAGCAATAGAATGTCATGTCCTGGAAATCGAGTGAAAAAAGCGGAAGTCCTTTTTTGTTAATATCACATACTCTTGATTTTATAGTAGGTCATATTGACCTTCCTCCAAATTAAGCTGTTAGTGAGCTTTAAAAAATTTTACAAGTATGTGGAAGAAGTATTCACCTTATTATGTGAGGTCAGAGATGCACTGAAAGCTAACATGATATTTACTTGGGGTTTAGTTCAAATTCTAATGTTAACTTGCTCTGTAACTTCAAGTTGGTCATAATCTAGTATGTTTCAATTCCCTCATTTGCTAAGTTTTTCACTCACTCAGCAAGAATTTTTTGAGTGCCTACTCTATGCAATGCCCAAGTGGGATCAATTCTACTATCCCCTAATTATTAGGATAGATGTGACAATACAAATGATTCCCTAAAGTGCACTATAAAATATTCCACATGTTACATACGATTTTGCTGATTATTCTTTTCCAAAGACTCTTAAATCTAAGATATGGTAGAACCGTGTCCCTTAGATATGATGGATATAGTCCTATTCAGAATTAGAAGAATGACCCAAGACCCTCTCTCAACATGCACTCACTCATTTTCACCTGTTGACTGTCCAGAGGGTGTCAAGCTCTGCACCAGCTCTGGGAATACAAAGATGAATAAAACACAATTCTTGCCTTCAAATAGCTTATAACTTAACAGAAAGACAGTCAAGTGAACAAATATGTACAATGCAGTGGGCTTTCCTAAGACTTTTCTCAGGAATAGTCAGATCTAGTTAAGAAACCACAGATGGCAAACCTTCTTTATTCTTCCTGACAAAGTTAAAATATTTTAATAAGTTGTATATTAGAGAGGGAAACTGTCCACTTCCCATCAATTTAGAATAGTTAAAGAAATCAAAATGCTTTAAAAAACCTCCGGGAAACAATTTGATTCCCTGACAACAAATATTATCGTAAATGTTTCTTGGCTAAAGGATGAAGAACTGTGTCCAGGAAAAATAATGCAGAAGAAAGCTGGAAATAAAGTGACAACAAAATTAAGGTATTAAAGCTCCAAAGATAGACATCCTGACAGCTATTTCCAGGAGGATTCATCCCTCTGAGATAGAGCCAAAAATACCACCTTAGAATTCTCTTAGGAATTAGCTGAAATTCCGCAGACCAGCATTTTTGGTAGCTTGACCCCCACCTTGAAGAGAAACCAAGCATTTTGCTTACAATAAGATTCCATCAGAACGGACAACCTCAAGAATGGGAAAGGAAGTAAATGAAAGTGCCCTGAAGGGGGAGAAATGCATCTTTTCATACTCTTCCTCATAAACAATTACTTTGTTATTGACAATGCAAGACCTTGTTAAAATTAGAAAAAGACAAACAAGGGCAGGGCATTAAAGGGAATGAAGTACATTTTGGAGGGAAGAATTAAAACTTAAAGTCCAAATTGTAAAGGCAAAAGTACTTTAAAAAGCATTTGGCTGAATTAATAGCCACAGCATTTTTATAAAACCAAAGTGCTTAATTTCAGAGTTTTCCTTTAAAGGTAGTGGCACTCACTTATAAAAGAAAGAAATGGTTATTTCCCCAGAACACAAAACTCTCTAAGTTTTCAACAACCATAGTGGGGTTAGTTATGACTATGGCCTTTAAAGGCAAACTAGTTGATTGACTTATTTAAATAAAAACCTCTTTAGAGGGGCACCTGGGTGGCTCAGTGGGTTAGGGCCTCTGCCTTCAGCTCAGGTCATGATCTCAGGGCCCTGGGATCAAGCCCCACATCTTGCTCTGTGCTCAGTGGGGAGCCTGCTTCCCTTTCTCTCTCTGCCTGCCTCTCTGCCTAATTGTGATCTGTCTGTCAAATAAATAAATAAATAAATAAATAAAACTCTTTAGAAAAAAGTGCTTCTGAGTCTACATTTCCCATCTCCATTCTTACCATTAGTTTGTTAAATTGATGGTTGCTTGGTGTTCACCCAGTTTCTCTCCTCTGCTAGATTGGTGTGTTGATTTAATATGAGTTTAGGAAGAAAAATTACATATTTCCTTTGAAAAATCCAATACATGTCACATTCAAACAATGACACTCCAAATTGATTTATAAGGCCAACCCATGTAATTTTCAAATATGTGACTAGACCTCAAAGAATGAGATTGCTTTTTGCCTGATAGGCATGACTGCAGATGAGGTCTCCATTAAGACCATTCCTCACCCTTTAGAAAATTTTAAATGACACCCTAATAATAGTTAACTTCCAAACATAAAACATTAGGGCTGACACTAGCCAAGTAAAATGTATAGTTAACGTATCGTGGAAAGTGAACACGTTGCACTTCCAAAGCCTTCTTTATCCAAACAATAAAAAATATTACAAACGTATGCAGTCTTTATCTCCCACATCTAGCATTATTGCTATAATAAACGATGTGATGAAAATGCTGGAGAACCAACGAAAATATTGTACTTGACTGGAAGTGCTTTTGCTACGGCTCAGCACCTTGTGAAGTCTTCCTTGGGCCTCTATGCATAGCCAGCAGGACAGGGAGGAGGATGAAATTTCAGAAACGCCGGAATGTCCATCTGCCACGTGAACCCTACTAGCCTCCCATGATACTAGAGACTCCTCCCTACAATGGCCTTGTTCAAAAGTGAAGTGTAAAATTGGCAGGAATTACTCAAGAAGTTATTAGCACTAGCTTGTATGTGACCAGGTGTTAGCAGCTGTCGCTTTGGAAAGAAAAGGATATATATACCTCATACCTATATACCTCATACCTATATAGGTATATACCTATACGGTTATTGTGAGGGTTAAAAGAATCAGTATATGAGAAGGATTTAGAACCATGCCTGCAGATTCTAGATACCTAATACATTATACACATAAATATATAGACACCCTTATGTATACATATTTCAATAATAACTATGAATATTGAGTAGAAAGCTGCTCTATGGCCCATAGAATATAAATAAGGAAGAAACTCCAAGCACTATGAAGCTCTCTCTCGTCCCCAATGGAACTAGGGGAAAGGTTTAAATGTACTGTAGTTTATAGCACATATAAATGTATAAATTATATCCTTATATTTGAAGTTGGCAATCATGACCACGATTGCACTTCTAGCCCTCTCTCTTTTATAGCTGTTAACATTTGAAGATGTGACCTGAAGTTTTGTGTGCCAATTTCTTTATAAATAGCTTATCTATAAAGTGTCAAATGCACTAGAACAATATTTCTTTACATTATTAAAGAGGGATGTTGTAAGGGGCAGCCCTGGTTATATGTATACTTGCCAATACCCATTGTCAGGAACTGCTGCACTATACGTCATCTGCACCATACAGAACCTATGTAGAAGGAGAAAAGCAAAGCCATCCAAGACTTTCCCAGGTTAAAAAAATGACAGGCCAGTATCTGCACAAAAAAAGCATTTCGACTCTCTTCATTTTGGAATAATTAAGATATTTTCAACTTATTAGCATATGGAAACTTTTATCTGGTAAGCCAGGGTAAATCTTTGGAATAAACATGTAAAATATGTAAAAAAAAAAAAAAATCTTCAACGAATAATCCGTTCCAGACAGCTCTGTATGCAGAACATTTTTATACAGTTCAAATACAAAACAACACTCAGCAATACTTTTTGACAGAAAACTCTTTCAGTGGCTTATGACACAAAATATGCTTGTGGTAAGTTTTTAAACCCTAATATGAATGCATTTAAGACAAAAGAAAAAGGAGCACCTGGGTGGCTCAGTGGGTTAAGCCGCTGCCTTTCAGCTCAGGTCATGATCTCAGAGTCCTGGGATCGAGCCCCGCATCGGGCTCTCTGCTCAGCAGGGAGCCTGCTTCCTCCTCTCTCTCTGCCTGCCTCTCTGCCTGCTTGTGATCTCTCTGTCAAATAAATAAAATAAAAATCTTAAAAAAAAAAAAAAGAAAAGAACAGTGCACAAAAGATCTCATGACTTCACTTATCACAAATGTTATTTCAACACGAATCTTCCCATGTAAGCAAGCTGAAGGTGATCTTCTGCTATCTTGGTAGAGTAGGCAGCAAGGACTCCAGCCAGCTTCTATCTTGCTTGCACTGCCATCCTGAAAAATCCTAGAAAGGCCAAAGACTTGACAGCTTCAAAATAATTCACCTGGTCATGTTCCCCAAAACATGAGAAGATTGGCGAGCACTACACCTCTCCATCAGAAGCCTATTTTCAGTTTGACCCTGCCTGTTCACCATTCCCCAAGATCTTTTTTAATCTATTAATATAAGCATTTGCAGCAAAAGACCTTGCTTTATACTAGTCCATTTTTTAAAAAGCTTAAGACAAGCATCCTTAATGACATAGATAATAAAATATTATTTTGAAAGTTTCCTGAGAAAGTTGTATATTTTTATGTAACCATTCCAGTATGTCTTACAGATGTGGCCCACTCCCAAAACAAAAATCACAATAAGAACATTATCATCTGAGCTAAAGCTACAGCAAATCAAGAACTTCATTGAAAATTAATAAAAGAGAATTTATGGAGGTCCCTGAACATATAATTCACCTTGTTTTAAGCAGAGACATAGTTTTGAAAGAAATTAAAACAGAATTGCTGAAAGAAATAAATCAGTCTGGTCAGTATTTTGGGTAAAATTACATAAATAGGGATGCAGGGATGCCTGGGTGGCCCAGTTGGTTAAGCGTCTGCCTTCAGCTCAGGTCACGATCCTGGGGTCCTGGGATTGAATCCACATCCAGCTCCCTCTGCCACTCTCCCTGCTTGTGTTTTCTATCTCTCTGTCAAATAAATAAATAAAATCTTTAAAAAATAATAGAGATATAAACTTGTTGGAATAAATAACAGATTCCATTGCTGTTTCATAAACTAGTTTTGAAGACCATTCTGAGAGTTGTAGAATAATCACAGAAGCTCTCTAGATATCTGCTTTTAGCACTAATTTTATATCTAGTGCTTTAAAAAAATCTTACTTAACAACCACATTCCTAATTGTATCCTAATTCCTAATTGCTTACTATCCACATTCCTAATATGTATCCATTAGTTGGATCTGGCCATTTGCAACAAGTTGATTTATCCAGCCTAACTTCTGTTCTGATAGCCTGGTGCTCCTAGCTAATGAATGAAACAAACAGATTAATCTATGATTTCCATTTTGGTTTAGAGCAGAGGTCAGCAAACATTTTTGTAAAGGACAAGCCAGTAAATATTTTAGACTTTGTGGGCCAAGTAGCAAAATTGAAGATATCATGTAGAATTGATTAAATTCAAAATATAAGAATAATAATTTAATACAATTTTTTAATAATATAGATCTACGGCTCTCTGCTCAGCAGGGAGCCTGCTTCCTCCTCTCTCTCTGCCTGCCTCTCTGCCTGCTTGTGATCTCTCTGTCAAATAAATAAAATAAAAATCTTAAAAAAAAAAAAAAGAAAAGAACAGTGCACAAAAGATCTCATGACTTCACTTATCACAAATGTTATTTCAACACGAATCTTCCCATGTAAGCAAGCTGAAGGTGATCTTCTGCTATCTTGGTAGAGTAGGCAGCAAGGACTCCAGCCAGCTTCTATCTTGCTTGCACTGCCATCCTGAAAAATCCTAGAAAGGCCAAAGACTTGACAGCTTCAAAATAATTCACCTGGTCATGTTCCCCAAAACATGAGAAGATTGGCGAGCACTACACCTCTCCATCAGAAGCCTATTTTCAGTTTGACCCTGCCTGTTCACCATTCCCCAAGATCTTTTTTAATCTATTAATATAAGCATTTGCAGCAAAAGACCTTGCTTTATACTAGTCCATTTTTTAAAAAGCTTAAGACAAGCATCCTTAATGACATAGATAATAAAATATTATTTTGAAAGTTTCCTGAGAAAGTTGTATATTTTTATGTAACCATTCCAGTATGTCTTACAGATGTGGCCCACTCCCAAAACAAAAATCACAATAAGAACATTATCATCTGAGCTAAAGCTACAGCAAATCAAGAACTTCATTGAAAATTAATAAAAGAGAATTTATGGAGGTCCCTGAACATATAATTCACCTTGTTTTAAGCAGAGACATAGTTTTGAAAGAAATTAAAACAGAATTGCTGAAAGAAATAAATCAGTCTGGTCAGTATTTTGGGTAAAATTACATAAATAGGGATGCAGGGATGCCTGGGTGGCCCAGTTGGTTAAGCGTCTGCCTTCAGCTCAGGTCACGATCCTGGGGTCCTGGGATTGAATCCACATCCAGCTCCCTCTGCCACTCTCCCTGCTTGTGTTTTCTATCTCTCTGTCAAATAAATAAATAAAATCTTTAAAAAATAATAGAGATATAAACTTGTTGGAATAAATAACAGATTCCATTGCTGTTTCATAAACTAGTTTTGAAGACCATTCTGAGAGTTGTAGAATAATCACAGAAGCTCTCTAGATATCTGCTTTTAGCACTAATTTTATATCTAGTGCTTTAAAAAAATCTTACTTAACAACCACATTCCTAATTGTATCCTAATTCCTAATTGCTTACTATCCACATTCCTAATATGTATCCATTAGTTGGATCTGGCCATTTGCAACAAGTTGATTTATCCAGCCTAACTTCTGTTCTGATAGCCTGGTGCTCCTAGCTAATGAATGAAACAAACAGATTAATCTATGATTTCCATTTTGGTTTAGAGCAGAGGTCAGCAAACATTTTTGTAAAGGACAAGCCAGTAAATATTTTAGACTTTGTGGGCCAAGTAGCAAAATTGAAGATATCATGTAGAATTGATTAAATTCAAAATATAAGAATAATAATTTAATACAATTTTTTAATAATATAGATCTACTAATGACAAAAAGGAAAAGTTTTTGAACGGCAATTCACTTAGTTGTGGTTATAGTTAATGCTTTTTGCCATTATATTCATTTCAAATGTTCATTTGTAAAAACAATCCTTAGCTTATAAACTGTACAGAAACAAACATTGCGCTGGGTTTGGCCCCAAAACAGCCAATTTGCTAGAGGCTACAATGAGTGACCGTTAACCACAGGGGATGACTTAGCTTTCCAAGGAAAAGTGGAAGGAACCTGCTATGTATTTGTGTTCCCACCACGCCCCTCCCAATCCCCCAAACTCATATGTTGAAATCCTAACCCACATAGGTGATGGTATTAATGGGTAGGGACATTGGGAGGTGATTAGATCAGGAGAGTGTAGTCCTCAAAATGGGATTAGAGCTCCTGTAACAGAGCTCCCTAGTCCATTCTGCCCTGTGATAATACAAGTCTGTGGCCTGGAAGAGGGGACTCATTTGACCATGCCGGTATGCTGAACTCAGACTTCCAGTCTCCAGAACTGTGAGAAATAAATATCTGTTATTTTTAAGCCATGTAGTCTTTGGTATTTTAGTATTAACTGAATAGACCATTCTGCATTTAGTCTCACTAAGGACAAGAACAATTTTTCTGGAAGCCCAGTACCCTTGACTGTAAGCCCATCTTCTCATTGTTCTAGGGTAGAGGGCGATTGATGGGGAGGTTAAGACATTTAGGGGGCAGTTGGTTCTAAAACTTGTCCTCAGATTTACCATATTTTATTGAATGAAAAACACAAAGATTTTTCACATTTTAATATCTCTGAAATCAGGTCAGCCCTTGGAATCAATGATCTAATTCATTTATTTACTTTTTTAAAGATTTATTTATTTATTTTAGAGAGGGAATGTATGCACAGGAATAGGGGCAGGGGCAGAGGGAGAGAATCTTCAAGCAGACTCCCCACTGAGTGCAGATCCTGGCTCAGAGCTCAATCTCAGGACCCATGAAAGCATGACCTGAGCCGAAACCAAGAGGCAGATGCTTAACAAACTGAGTCACTCAGGTGCACCACAATGAGCTAATATAATTGACAAGTTTTTTTTTTCTCTTTCTTAATACAAATAAAACAATGGGGAGACTTATAATCAATGGTATTTTAGCTTCTATAAAATATGTCAGCGTTTCTTATTCAAAGTCACAATCCAGCTCCATTCCAAGTCTCCTCACCTATGAGTAACTGTTTTTTTGTTTGTTTTTTTGTTTTTTTAATCTACCAGAGCTTATATTGTGCTTCCTTCTGCTGCCACAGAAATGGACCCTTTTAGAAATGCTGTTCCCAGTGAAGGCCCTGGATGAACATCAAGAAGCCTTATCTTTTGGATTACTTGGTAGTTGGGTGTGATTAGGACATGGTGAGGGGTGGATTTTATTGTAAAATTGAAGTTTACTTTTTAAAAAATTAAGAATACATTTCCTTACCAAATGATGGGGGCGGGGAGAGAATTTTTGAAGTTTAGTGTACCCAGCATAAAGTCTCTCCCTTCTGGATTAGCTTCCCTAGATGAGGAAAACCGGCCTGTCTCCCAGGTTGGCACAGAGCCCAGTTGCCTTGGCAACTGCCTCTTCAAATCTGACACCAGGCGCCACCTGGTGTCCGCATCAAGGAGGCACAACGAACAGGCATCCCACTGAAGGAAGTTTAAAGGATATGCAAAAATTGGAATGTAATGAATAGAACCAGGAAGTCAGGCTCAGACCAGATGAGGTATTACAACATGAGTACCTGCTTTACCACATGGAATATAAAGGTCATATATGAGTGTACATAATGTAACATAACTGACTTTTTAGAAAAACAAAAACGGTTATGGTGGAAAGGGCATCAAATATAAGTCAGGTGTCCTTGGTATTAATTCTGGTTTTGCCATTAATTAGGGGATTATCCGTTACATGGAAAGCACTTTAGTAGGCACTTGGGCTTAGCTAAATGCTGTACATGAATCATTTCATTCAAACCTTATACTAACTTATGAGGTAGACATTATACTTTCATTAGGAAATGAAGCTCAAGGAGATTAAATCATTTGCTCAAGGTCAGCTAATATGTGGAGAAGCTGAAATAAATACGAAACTTTTACTTAGTATCATGCTTGCTACAGAGTGGGCACTCATTTCTTTAATGAAAAAAAAAAAAAACCAAAAAACAAAAAACCACCCATATCTGCATTATACCACTAACACCCCTCATAACCACTCACATATTACCCTTGAGTCCACACCCTAAAACAAGTTAGCCCAATGCTTAGGATGCTTGCCTCTCCTTTCTATTACTTGTGCAATACACTGGGAAGCAGCATTTGAGGCAGAACTCAGGAGGTTTAATACCATGGAAGACCCAATCCTTTTAGTCGAGGTGCATAAAAGCAGAAAGAAAGAGAAAGCAAACAGGAGAAAACCTGATCTTTTGTGTGATCAAGGGCTAAGATCCTCACTATTGGTAGTGAAAGCTTTTGTTCATAGACAAGTGTTTGCTCATATTCTGAAATTGTTATAAAAGTGCTACCAATCTTTTATGTGTGTGTGATTTCCTGGCCTCACCGAAAATCAAATGATTTCCTGGTGAAAGTCAGGGTTCCCTGAGCTATTTTCGTTACTCTGTGGCTGTCTGAACTCTCCATCTTTGTGTAAATGCCAAGAATTGTGTCACATCACGGCAGCAATCGTCTCACCACTCCTGCAGCCCTCCCAGCCATCAATCTCCCCAGCACCACTCACAGATGAGGCTTGAGCCAGCAATGAATCACAGACATAAGAAAAAGAAAAACGTATAAACATATGGAGGAAATAAAACTCTCCCAGAAAGTGACAGAATTTATTTTTACTCTCCAGGAGCTGTCCTCTAGACTTGCAAACCTTCACTTTCTTGAAAAAGCATCTGGAAATTCAGAATTACTTTCATCTGGCAAACTCATGAACTGTGACTCCAATATTTTGTATCTATTTTCTTACTTAAAAGTTCTGAGGGCACCATAGAAAGAGCATTTTCTCTCATCTTTCACCATCCTCACTCTTAAGAGGTTTAGAATTAGTGTGGATAGACTCATAAAGAAAAAATAATAATTTGAGTCCTAGGAAAGCTTTGGAGTAAATGAGATCATGTCTATGAAGATTATGTGTAACCTGAAAAGTACTGTGAGTGTGTCAGGGTTCAATTAAGAAAGCAGAGAACAGTATTATGGGTATGAAGGATTTAGTAGAGGAATCACATGAAATATGGGAGGAGCTGGGGAAGTGAAGGTCTCGAAAAGGAAATAAGAGAGTAAGAGAAACAGTCATTAATCAATGCACCTAAAGCTCTGGCACAGATGGACAACTTATTCCAGCTTTTCTAGCCTTGGTCCCTTCACCTGTAATGGCAAGGAATGAAGTCTCTAGAAACTGACCACCTGTGCTCAAGTCTTAGATTTGCCACTTACTAGATGCATAGCCGTGAGCAACTTATATTTGTAAAATAAGGATAATAACAGCACTCATTTGATAGGGTTGTTTTGAGGATTAAACAAAATGATGTAGAACAATGCCAAAAATATATAAATATTCAGGAAATGTAGCAATATTTACCATCAGAGGACTGTGGTAATACTAAAGGAGATATATAGCAAACAGCTAGCTCATTAGCAGCAACATAAACAGTGCTCAGTAAACACTAGCTATGTGCTATGATGATTTAGGATTTTGAGTCAGAGACATTATAAGGACAATGTTGGAAAAGTCTGGAGGTTGGAAATGCCAGGACACGTTAGGGACAAGTATCATGGCAGAAGAACAAGATCTGAAGGCAGCTGATGGGCAGTGCAACTAGAGACATGCCAAGTCTAAAACAGGAAGCACTTGACAATCATATAAACAAGAGCCTCGGGGCGCCTGGGTGGCTCAGTGGGTTAAAACCTCTGCCTTTGGCTCAGGTCATGATCTCAGGGTCCTGGGATCGAGCCCCACATCAGGCTCTCTGCTCAGCAGGGAGCCTGCTTCCCTCTCCCTTTCTGCCTGTCTCTCTGCCTACTTGTGCTGTCTGTCTGTCAAACAAATAAATAAATATTAAAAAAAATAAGTAAACAAGAGCCTCAGCATGCCCTGGAGACTGATAAAATTAAAAATTCAAAGATTATCTGGCACATCTATAGATTAGAATGGGAAAGTGGGGGTGGAGAATCAAATCTACAGGGAGAAAGACTAATGAGAAAGTTCTTAAGGAAAAAAAAAAGAAAGTTCTTATAATAAGCTAAGGCAAGCAGTAATTAGGACTTGGATTATGAAAACCAAGATGGAAATAAAGAGAATGAGTAAAAATATATCCCATGACAAAACTAACAGACCACTGAACCTCTTGGATATAATAAAGAGGAGGAATCAAAGGTCATTTTTAGGTTAAGAGAGTTAGAAAAGGGAGGCATTTGTGTAAGATGATTTTTGAGCAAGTTCAAATGAACTATTCAGGTGACTATGTGTGGTCTGGAGCTGCAGAGAAATGTCAGGGCTGGAAATAGTGATCTGCGATTCATCTGGTGAGAGAGGTAAGAGCGGAAGACAAAACGCTCTCATTGCCAATCTCTGGAATACAGGGAAAAAAAGAAACAAGAAAGAAAATCAAAAGACAATGAAAGAAACCTGAAAACTCTAAATATAATATTAGCAAATTGTATTTAACAATGTCTGTGTGGGGCACCTGGGCTGTGCAGTTAGTTAAGCATCAGACACTTGGTTTCGGTTCAGGTGGTGATCTCAGGGTCATGAGATTGAACCTTGTGTTGGGTTCCATGCTGAGCACGGAGTCTATTTGAGGTTCTCTCTCCCTCTCTCACTTGTGCTCTCTTTTTCTAAAATAAATAAATAAATCTTTTTAAAAAATGTGTGTATGGATAAAGGCAAACATATAGCTGAATAGAACATCATGATCAATTAAGATTTATTCAAGGATGTCTAAAATAAAAGAGACAAGAAATAACAAAAGTGTTGGCAAGGATGTGAAGAAAATAGAATCTTTGTCCACTGTTGGTGGGAATGCAAACTGGTGCAGCCACTATGGAAAACACTATGGAGTTTCCTCAAAAAATTAAAAAAGAGATCTACCATAGATCCAGTCACTCCACTACTAGGTATTTACCCAAAGAAAACAAAAACACTAATTTGAAGAAAATATATGCACCCCTATGTATATGGCACTATTATTTACAGTAGGCAAGATATGGAAGCAACCTAAGTGTTCTCTGATTGACAAATGGGTAAGGAAGATGTTCTATACACATACACACACATACACACACACAGGAATACTGCATAGTCATAAAAAAGGACAAGATTGTGCCATTTGCAACAACATGGATGAACCTAAACTAAAGGGTATTTTGCTAAATGAAATAGGTCAGACTGAGAAAGACAAATACCATATGATTTCACTCATAAAATATATATTTGATTATATATGATTATATATTATATATGATTTCACTCTTAAAAAATATAAATAACCCAACAAAAACCAGAATCAGACATATAAATACAGAGAACAAACTGATGGTTACCAGAGGGAGGGAGTGGGGGATGGGCAAAATGGGTGCAGGGAAGTGGAAGATATAGGATTCCAATTATGGAATGAACAAGCCATGGGAATAGAAGGCACAGCATAAGAAATATAATCAATGATATTATAACAGCATTGTCTGATGACAGATGGCAGCTACATTTGTGACAAGCATGGCATAATGTATGTGTAAATTTGTCAAATCACTGTTGTACACCTGAAACTAATGTAATATGGTGTGTCAACTACACTTACATAAAAAAAGTTTTTAAACATTTATTCAAGGAGTTGAGGATGGTTTAACAACAGGAATTCTAGTAGTTTAATTTACATATTGCCAATTAAAATAAGGAAAAAACAAACGGTCGTTTCAATAAATGTAGGAAAAAAACCTTTGATAGAATTCAACATCCAAGCTTTGTGCAGTGGCAGTATCGTAGCCAATGAGGTTTATCCAAGGTGCGATTATTGCTAATAGAATTCAACATTCATTCACTATACTAAAAAAGAAAACTCAGCAAACTAGGAATAGAAATTTCTTACCATGATGAAGAATATCTACCAAAATCTACAGCAAACATTCTCGCTGGCATATCATTAGAAAAATATTCATTTCAAAATCAGAAAGTAGAAAAAATACCTTCTAATACCATTTCTATTCAACATTTCACTAGAGGTCTGAGCCAGTAGAGCAAGACAAGAAAGTGAAATAAAAGGACTGTAAAGAACAAAACACATTATTTTCAGGTAAAGTGGTCTATTGTAAAGTTATTGAAAGTTAACAAATCAATAATAATAATAATAATAATTTTCTGTAAATTTGCAGAATATAGGATCAATATATAAAAATGAATTGCATTTTTAAACATCCATAGGCAAAATGTATTTTTGCAAAAGATGTCATTATGACAGCAGCAAATAATATTTATATATGTACCATATATATCATATGCACATATCATCTATATTTCATAGCATATATATGATAATGAGGGCTAAATCCAATCCAAATATGCAGAAACTGTTATGGAGAAAATTTTTTTTTCTTATCTTGCCTTTATTGATTACTGCAAATTTTACAAAGGTAATCTATAAATTACCTTCTTCATAATACATGAAGAATTGTCCTTCAAACATCCACACACAAATACAAACATACCCTGTTTTATTGAGCTTCACAGATGCTGTTTTTTTTGTTTTGTTTTTTAACAAATTGGAAGTTTGTGGCAACGCTGCATCAAGAAAATCTACCGGCATCATTTCTTAAAAATCCTTTTGAATTAGTGTTTTTTTTCTACCAAGTTTTATTTAAATTCTAGTTAGTTAATAATGTAATATTGGTTTCAGGAGTAGAATTTAGTGGTTCATTACTTACATACAACACCCAGTGATCATCACAAGTGCCCTCCTCATACCCATCACCCAGTTAGCCCCTCCTAACCCACTACCCCTCCAGCAACCCGCAGTTTGTTCTCTATAGTTAAGAGTCTCTTGTGGTTTGCCTTCCCCTCCCCTTCTCTCTCTTTTTTTTCCCTTCCCACATGTTCATCTGATTTGTTTCCTATATTCCACATATGAGTGAAATTTTATGGTATTTGTCTTTTGGAGGAAAAATTTTTAAATATTAAAAGATATAGATATCCCCATGTTCATGGATTAAAAGACTGTATATTATAAATATATGTTCTCCTAAAATTTATTAATCCAATATTAATTTAACTAAAAATCCAGAAACCTTCATGAGTTTGACAATATAATTTTTAAAATATATATGGGAAAACAAAAGATCAAAAATGAATATGAAATTTTTATTTTTTAAATTTTTATCTTGTTTTTTATTTTTATTTTTTTTTAAGATTTTATTTATTTATTTATTTGACAGACAGAGATCACAAGTAGGCAGAGAGGCAGGCAGAGAGAGAGGGGGAAGCAGGATCCCCACCGAGCAGGGATATGGGGCTCCATCCCAGGACCCTGGGATCATGACCCGAGCTGAAGGCAGAGGTTTTAACCCACTGAGCCACCCAGGTGCCCCTGAATGTGAAATTTTTAAAAAAGAAAAGATTGAGGGAGTTGTCCTGTCTAACATCAATATTTATTATCCATTCTTGGTAATTAAGACAAGATGATATTGGCCAGAGATAAATAAAAGACCAATAGAACAAAACAGGACCATGAAACTGACCCATGCATATCTAGAAGCTTAATATGTGAACTATATAGGTCATCATAGAATCACAGGTCATTAGGTAAAAGATAAAAAAAAAAATCATGCTAAAACAACTGATTTTCCATACGGAGCAAAATAAAAACATACTCCAACCTCATGTTATAAATAAAAATAAGTTCTATTTGGTTAAAAACTTGAATTTGAAAAACCAAATATTTAAAAAATTTAGAGTGTATTGACCACAGGAATTTGTGATTCTCACACAAAACACAAAAATCACAAACCAAAAATAAAAAGACAGACTGGGAAAATGCACTTGCACTTGCAATCATATAACTATGAAAATTTAGTGCCCATAATATCACAATAGCAAAAGACTCACACAAATGATAAAGGAAAAAGACAAACAACTCTAATGAAAAATGAGCAAACAATATGAACAAGCAATTCTCAGATAAAGAAACACAATGGCCAATGATACTATGAAAAGCAGCTCATGTGTGAAGAGATGATGAACAGTTGCAGCACAAATTCATGGTGGTTGGATCTGTATGCCGGCAGGACCAGCTGGAGAGCCACTGGTCTAGTGGACTTGCAGGTGAGCTCATGATTTACCCAGCAATATCATTCTAAGGCAGGAACTTCAAAGGGAGTGGTACTGTCCCGTCACAGCATTTGTAAATCTGTCAACTGTCACTGGGTCCAAATTGAAAAACCTACCTCCACACCAGTCATAAAGTTACAAGGAAATTAGTGATTTTATCATGAAAGTATGAATGTAATGGGTTGTATTCCCTTAGCTATATGAAAGGGGTGAGATTTCCTTCTGTCTTTGCAATCTCTTAGTGGATTATCTGTGATGTGCATCACATTCTGGTTTAATCTTACTCAATAATAAAACTATTTTCTTTCTCTTAAAAACAAGCAGCTCAAAATCACTAGTAATCAGGAACACCCAAATTAAAACCATGAGATATCATTACATGCCCATCAAGAAAATTAAAAAAAAAAAATCCAACAATAGCAAATGTGGTGAGGTCATAGAGCAGTTGCAACTTTCATACACTGGGAAAATAAACTGGTATGTCCACTTTGGAAAACAGTTTGGTATTGTCTAGGAAATTTGAAGAAGCATATACCCCACAGCCCAGCAATCTCCTCCTTAGTTATATATACTTACCCCAAAGAAACTTACATATGTACACGAGGATGTATATACTCACATGTTCATAGCGTGAACTTGGAAACTACCCTAAATATGTTTTAGGAGGAAAATAGGCAAACGTTAGCTTCCTGCAACAATATGAATGAATCTCTCAAACATAATATGTAGGGAAGAATTAACTTTACCCGAAGACACATCTGGCCTTTGCCTCTGGCTTGTGGGGGCTGATCTCAAGGCTCTTGAATGTCATACCTGGTATGTTTTTCTTTGCTGGGGGGCTTTGGTCATCAGACCACCCAACAGGGTGATTTATGGTAGGGGTTTGGGCTACCCAGTATCTACTTTACTTCCGGAGGAGCTGGAGACTAGAGGTAAGCCATACGGGCAGTCAGCCATGGAGCCCTAATAAAAACTCAGATACCAAGGCTTGGGTGAGCTCTGCAGGTAGGTAATACTCCATGCATCTGTCACACATTGTTGTTAAGTAAGTAAAGCTGTCCATGATTCCACAGGGAGATGAAAACTGGAAGCTCCATGTGTGATAGTTTCCTGGACTCTGCTGTATGCATCTCTTCCCTTGGCTGACTTTAATCTGTACTCTTTCCCTATGGCAAGCTATAAATGTGAGTATAGCAGCTCTCAGTGTATTCAGGGAATGTTTTAGTAAATTATCAAATGTGAGAGTAGCTCTGGGAACACCAGAACTTGCAACTGTTGTCTGAAGTGAGGATGGTCTTGTAGACTGTACCACCTTCCCCAGTTTTGCAATGATGTTTAGAGAATGAAGCAAGTTACATGCATACATACATTCAGTATAGTACCATTTATTAAAAAATCCCTAACGGGAAAAACAGTGAGGGCCGTGCATCTCTCTGTGCAGGTTGTACACTGCACAATTTGGAGGAGCACTTTATCACAACCTTTGTAAACAGTGCCTCCCTAGACTTGCTCAAGCACACACTGCTCAACTGGACAAGAGCGTATCATAACAAACATTTTTAGTAACAGTATAAGGTCTACATGAGACTGATAATCCCAAAGTCAGAACACAGGTTATCTCTCGGGGGAGAAAGGGAGAAAAGAAACAAGAAGGCACGCATAGGAGATTTCAGTTACATCTGTCATTTTCTCTCTTAGACTGGGTGATGGGTGCTTAGATATTCTTTTTTTTTTTTTTAGATTTTATTTATTTATTTGACAGACAGAGATCACAAGTAGGCAGAGAAGCAGGCAGAGAGAGAGAGGAGGAAGCAGGCTCCCTGCTGAGCAGAGATCCCGACGCGGGGCTCGATCCCAGAACCCTGGATCATGACCCGAGCCGAAGGCAGAGGCTTTAATCCACTGAGCCACCCAGGCGCCCCGTTTAGATATTCTTTATAGTACTGTTTTTGCAGTTTCATATACGTGGAATATTTCATTTTTCAAAAGTCTGTACTTTGGGGACAAAAGGAGGAAAATATCCAGAGAAGGAAACAAGTCTGTCTCTGTCAGAGACAGAGATATAAGGAAAAAATCAGCAGAACACAAAACTGGGAAATCAAAAGAGGAGTTCTAAATCAGACACAATGTTGGCAGTGCTGCAAGAAGTCAAGGAGGATAAGAAGTGATTTGTGGATTTGACAATTAGATCATTTTGATCTTTCAAAGAACAGTTTCAACAGATCGGTGAGGGTGAAATCAGATTGCAGGAGGTTGATGAGAGAGCAGCAAGTGATGTGGAAACAATGAGTGTTGATGCCATTATCGGGAAGTTCAGCAGTAAGAGAAGTGGAACAGGAACAGCAACTGCAAAAATATCATGGCTAAAGGCAGGCAAGAGTCTTGATGGACTGAATGTTCATGTTCCTTAAATTCCTATGTAGAACCTAGCGGCCAATGTGATGGTATTAGGAGATGACACCCTTGGGAGGTGATTGATAATGAAGGTAGAGCCCTCATGAACAGGACTATTGCCCCTATAAAAGCAACCCAGAGTCCCTAGTCCCTTCTGCCACATGAGGACAGAATGAGAAGACAGCCATCTATGAACCAAGAAGTGGGTCTCACCAGATGACAAATTTGCCAGAGCCTTGATCTTGGACTTCCCAGCCCCCAGAACTGTGAGAAATAACTGTCTGCCATTTATAAGCCATCTAGTCTCTGCTATTCTGTTATAGCACCCTGAATAAATTAAGACAGAGTCCTTTTTTTTTTTAAGAGATTTTTATTTATTTATTTAATTGACAGACACAGAGAGAGAGAGAGAGACAGTGAGAGAGAGAAAACAAGCAGGGGGTGTGGGAGAGGGAGAAGCAGGCTTCCGGCTGACCAGAGAGCCCGATGCGGGCTCAATCCCAGGACCCGGGGATCAGGACCTGAGCAGACACTTAACAACTGAGCCACCAAGTGGCCCCAAGGCAGAGTCTTTTTTGTTTTGTTTTGTTCTTAAGGAAGGACATTCATAAGCTGGTGGTAGAGAGAGAGAAATTAAAGGTTGCAAAGAAAAACACAATTTCACTGTCATTCCTCAGAAATATTTACTCTCTTGCTTCCTGCACATTCTAGAAGACTAGCTGGAAGTGATTTAAATAGTTTCCTTATCAAAGCCTTAAGTTACAAAAAATGATTTATATGTTTGGAAATCTGAGCGCATTTCTCCATCGGGACACAAATACGAAGGATGGTTGTTTTCCATGTTAGTCTTTTTAATGCACACAGAGTTAGCAATAGACTAAAACCTGTGAATCTACCTTTATTCCCTGTAAATGTGCCTTATTCTGACCAGCTGACAAAATAGTCATAAGACAAAATTAGGAAAAAACAGACTTTAAAACTTTTATCTGGAACTCAGGTGTTTGAGTGAAGCATAGGGATGAGGGTAGGAGCAACTAGATTGACATTTTTGTTAAGAATGGTCTGAAGGGCCTTAAGTTGCTCAAAGCCTCTAATCATGATGGCCATTGGCCCTTCTGTTCAAGGCCAAGAGTGAGATAGGAACTAGATATGTCAGGTCATTGCTCCAAGTTTATGTTTATACCCACTGTTTTTCATAGAGCTGAGCACCTGTGAAAAAAGGCTTGACCACTGTCCATTGGTTGTGGCAAGTCCTAGGCATGCATGCATGGGGCTGCAGTGGAGGTGGTGAAAGGAAGAGCAAAGTCCCTCAGAAGTAATTTCTCCTTTAGGAATAAGTCTGGCCTGGCACACAATGAAGCAATAGGGCGGGAGAGTCTGAATGTTGCATGGCCCCTGGCCCACTACCTGGGTGGTATGGAAGCTGTTTCATGAAACCCTGTAACATTCTTGCATCCAAGTGACTCTGTTTTGTGCGACCCCAACACACACACAACACACACACACACACACACACACACACACACACACACACAGGGGACAGAAGCTGCCTCCCTCTTACTACACTTAAGACTGAGCATAACAGGGGCCAAGATGAAAGACCTGGGTCAGCCCTCCATGTCAACACCAGCACAGCCCTCATAGTCAGTGGCTTGCAAAAGTATTGCAGTAACCTAGAAGCACCTCGGTCAGCAAGGCCAGCAGCGGGTACCTGCCAAGAGCAGTAGTGGTCCTGGTTCTGTGTAAGGCTTGTGGACCCATCTCAACACTAGAGGGAAGAGGCAAATAGGATAGGACTTTGCACTGTGGAGGCTAGGCATACAATCCCAATGAGATTCAGGAATTAATACAAACTCAGTTATACACACAAGACAGCTAGAGCTTGGGCTCATTTGAGCAATACATCTACATTTGGAGCAATTACAGCTTCTTTTTTCTTGATTCCTGTCCATCAGGAGCTACTCTTATTAAGGTCCTTTTTAGCTCACAAATGGAAAACCACAAAATATCTTCAAAGCAAAAGTTTTTTCTCATTCTGTGTAGATTCTTGCTTTCGATCTTAATTTCACAGTCCTGCCCAGTCTTTCTCAAGTTACTTTTAACTTGCTTTTGTTGATTCTTATACAAACAAGAATGTTGGCTCATCTGGATGGAGTCATTCTTCATATGCCCACATCCTGGTCTCTCATAGACCTCATGGCTTCTTCCCTTGACAGGGCACTGTGGTTGGTGAACCAGGTTTCTGGTCCACATTCTAACTGAGAATGTTTGCTCAAAACATACATTTGTTAGCCTTAGCCTAATCCTCCAAACGTCCAGTCATGGGCCACCAAACCAGGCAGGATGAAGAAATGGCAGGATGAAGAAACCACAGGGAAGAGGGAGTTGCCTACTCCCAAAAAGGGTGAAAAGAGGCTAAGTTACCCTCAGGCTACGGTGAAAAGTTCATTGCCTATCCCTCCAACTCGTCAAAAATTTAAAAAGCTGTCTTTTGGGGGCATCTGGGTGGCTCAGCCATTAAGCATCTGTCTTTGGCTCAGGTCATGATCCCAGGTCCTGGGATTGAGCCCTGCATTGGTCTTCCTGCTCTCCCTCTCCCACTCCCCCTGCTTGTGTTCCCTTCTCTAGCTCTCTCTTCATGTCAAATAAATAAATACAATCTTAAAAAAAAAAAAAGAAAAAGAAAAGCTGCTGTTTTCATTAAAGGAATAAAAACAGAAAGAGGGAACTGCAGGATGACAGGCAACTCTGAATTCCAGTAGCAAACAAAAACTGCCAGTCTGTCACCCAAACGTACGGGAAGCAAGGTAAAGAGAAACAGAAGAGGGTTTTCCCTACGTAACAGTGAGAAGGGTAGAGAGGGTGAACATTGGCAGGAGGAGAAAGAAAATAGAGGCAAACACTGACAGGAGGAGAAAGCAAGAAAGGAGAGCAAGGGGGAAATGGAGCAGAGTGGAAGGAGGGGAGAAAGTGCTATCCTTGTGACCATTTTTATGCAAGGGACTTGCAACAATCTAATGTAAAGAACAAGACTATCTGTAGCAACTTTGTCAAAGAATCAACATGGTAGACACACTCCTTCCATATCTAGTAATCTCTGTAGCAATTGCTAACTTGTATAGAAAGCAGAACTACCCATAATTGAATTACATTTTATAAAAAGCAGAACTACTCAATATCATGAATTTCACAGATCCTCATCTAAAATATGAATTCAAACTTCTGTGCTTTTGGAAGGCACGATGTGGTGCAGGAGAAATAGGGCAGCAAGCGTCCTATGGATTTTGATGATCCCATGATGGGCCCATTGAGACCGGGCTGTTACGATCCATTATCCCACTTGTAGATGGTCTAGAATGGTTACTTAATCACATATATTACCTGATTTTAGGCTTAAATGCCCTCTGTGTTTACACTGCTTACATAAATGTTGCTTTGGTCATTAAAAATCAGCAAATTAGTATTCTGGATTGGAATGCTATCTGGCACAAACAAGATTGTTTTCAGTCAAATGTGTTTTATCAGCTGTGTGGTTCCCCTGTGGTGCCAGAGGCCAAATCCATGTCTTCCCTTTAAAAAAAAAATTAATTCTAGTTGGTTAATTCTAGTTAAATTCTAGTAAATTATTGTAATATTGGTTTCAAGAGTAGAATTGAGGGATTCATCACTTACATATAACACCTAGTGCTTATCATAACCAGTGCCTACTTTAATACCCATCACCTGTTTAGCCCATCTCCCACCCACCTCCTTCCACCAACCCTCAGTTTGTTCTCTACAGTTAAGAGTTTCTTATGGTTTCTCTCTCTTTCTCTCTCTTCCTCTTCCTTTCTTTCTTTCTTTCTCTCTCTCCCTTTTGCCCCTTCCCATATGTTCATCTGTTCAGTTTCTTAAATTCCACACAGGAGTGAAAAAGACATTTGTCTTTCTTGTACTGACTTACTTTCCTTGGCATAATACATTCTAGTTCTGTTTACATAATTGCAACAGCAAGATTGCATGCTTTCTGATGGCTGAGTAGTATTCCATTGTATATATACACCACCTCTTTATCCATTCATCTGTTGATGGACATTTGGACTCTTTCCATAGTTTGGCTATTGTTGATAATGCTTTTATAAACATCAGGGTGCATGTTGCCCTTTGAATCTGTATTTTTGTATCCCTTTGGGTACATACCTAATAGTGCAATTGCTGAGACATAGGGTACTTCTATTTTTAACTTTTTGGAGAACCTCCATACTATTCTCCAGAGTGGCTGCACCAGTTTGCATTCCCTCCAACAGTGAAAGAGGGTTCCCTTTTCTCCGAATCATCACCAGCATCTGTTTTTTCCTGTGTTGTCAATTTTAGCCGTTTTGATAGGTGTGAGGTGGTATCTCACCATGGTTTTGACTTGTAGTTCCCTGATGATTGGTGATGTTGAGCATCTTTTCATGTGCCTGTTGGCCATCTGGAGGTCTTCTTTGGAGAAATGTCTGTTCACGTCTTCTGCCCATTTCTTAACTGGATTATTGAGTTTTGGGGTGTTGAGTTTGAGAAGTTCTTTATAGATTGTGGATACTAAGCTTTATCAGATATGTCATTTACAAATACCTTCTCCCACTCTGTAGGCTACCTTTTAGTTTTGTTGATTACTTCCTTCACTGTGCAGAAGTTTTTATCTTGATGAAGTCCCAGTAGTTCATTATTTTCCCTTGCCTCCAGTGATGTGTCTAGTAAGAAGTTGCTATGGCTGAAATCAAAGAGGTTACTGATTGAGTTCTCCTCTAGGATTTTGATGGATTCCTGCCTCACATTGAGGTCTTTCATCCATTTCGAATTTGTGTATGGTCTAAGAAAGTGGTCCAGTTTCATTCTTCTGCATGTTGCTGACCAGTTTTCCCAATACCATTTGTTGAAGAGACTGTTTTTTTCCTACCAGATATTCTTTCCTGCTTTGTCAGAGATTAGTTGACCATATAGTTGTGGGTCCATTTTTGGGTTTTCTATTCTGTTCCATTGATCTATCTGTTTTTGTGCCACTACCATACTGTCTTGATGATTAGAGTTTTGGAATATTGCTTGAAGTCCAGAATTGTGATGCCTCCAGCTTTGCTTTTCTTTTTCAAGATTGCTTTGGCCATTCAAAGTCTTTTACAATTCCATACAAATTTTAGGATTATTTGTTCTAGCTCTGTGAAAAATGCTGGTGGTAGGGCACATGGGTGGCTCAGTGGGTTAAGCCTCTACCTTCTGTTCAGGTCATGATCTCAGGGTCCTGGAATCGAGTCCTGCATCAGGCTCTCTGCTCGGCAGGGAGCCTGCTTCCTCCTCTCTCTCTCCCTGCCTTCTTCTCTCTGCCTACTTGTGATCTCTCTCTGTCAAATAAATAGATAAATTCTTTTAAAAAATGCTGGTGGTATTTTTTTTAAAAGAATTTATTTATTTATTTGACAGAGAGGGAGAGAGAGAGAGACAGCGAGAGACAGAATACAAGCAGCTGGAGTGGGAGAGGGAGAAGCAGGCTTCCCAAAACTATCTTTCCAGTTCTATTCCCTCTTGTTCTGAATTCCTAAAACCCACCCTTTGACTCATCTCCTGAGTTCTCTGATCCTTCTTTTTCAGCAGCTGCCCCTCACTACCTCATTTCTGACCATGGATCTTTGTTAGTGACCTTCACTGGAGGCTTCCTATCACACCCTTCTCACAACCATTTTCCTTCCACAGCTACTGTTTGGTGGTCTTCTCCCCTGGTTTGCACAACATCTATAGGTTTCCATGACAATGGCTGTGCTCTAGACTAGCTGATCAATAAAAACCATACCAAATAAATTATAATAACTTTGATATCCCCAAGATGAATTTTAAACGTTTTTCTCCATGCCTTTTTTTGGAATACCAAGAGACCCCCACTGAAATTACACAAATCAAGTGTCAAACTCTTACTCATACACACCAGTAGGTAACATAAGTGATTAAAACAAATGGATAGGGAGACACTAGGATGTGATGGGGACTGAAGCAAACTAGAACACATGCCCCAGGTCATGAAGGTATAGCCCAAACTCAGTTTGAATCAATTGTTACATGGGAACAAACTAGGGTCCACTCATTGCATATCCTTTCTTTCTTTTTTTTTTTAATCTATTTTTTTTATTGCTGGCAACTAATTTAACAGTCAATATATATACACTGCATAGACCAACTCTATGAGGGACAAAAGAAACACATCTGTAACTCCAGTTTGTGACATGTGACATGCTGGTTAATAATAGAAATGTCAATAGGGCATTTACTTATGGATCTGTGATGGACAGCAGCAGTCAGATAATGACCACATATGACTGTTCAGCTTCTATCATATTCTGATGAGGAGCACAGAGAAATGAATCCTAGATGGAAGCTCCACAGTATTATTTGCTCTTCTCCTCCTGGTAAGGTAAAAAAGGAAAGAGAGAGATCAATAATGCATTTTAGGAGAACCTCAATCAGGCTATGAAGCTATGAACTGAATTCTGGTTACAAAGTAACATGTAGCCAGAGAGAAAGTAAATTCGTATCTCTGAACCCAGGGAGTCTTTGTGGTTCTCAAAACCATCTGGAGTAGGAAGGGTTCAAAGTGAACACACTGTGAGCTAGAGCCTAGCCTCTGATTTTTTAGCAGTTAAGGTACTCAAAGAGGAAGACACAAATGTGACAGGGAGAATTATGCTTTATTTCTTATATGTACCAGTGACTCTGTACCTTTTCCTAAGGATTCCTATCAGCTTTGCACAGCTCCCCTCAAACCTGCCCTCATGACTTTAATTCACCACTTCCCAAATACTGTGCTTAGGATCAGGTTATATAAATAAACCTGCTATAACTCTAATTGTCTGAGCCCCAGGCTATCAGGTGGGCATATGAAAGCTGGAGTCCCTCAGACTGTCACCTCTGACCACAAGCAGCCCAATCTGTTTATCCTAATGTAATAAAAAATATTATTATTTTTGATGTGCCACAATGAAGAAAAGATTAGAAAGCACATCTAATGCCTCTGTCTGCAGAGTTCTTTATGGGTGGGTTTGCCTTGGCGGTGACTTTCACCTCTGCGATGGATGTGCTGCTCAGACTGCCCCTCCAGGACTGAGGCATTTGTTTCCCTAACCACTGGGAGTGTTGGCAGCTGACACTCTTGGCTGAGTCCCTCAGTGGGGCTCATAATCTGCTGAAAAGAGCCTAACTCAAGGTCATCTCCCTTCTCAAGGACAGCCTGCAAGCAATAACTGTTCAATGACAGGAGATGGGAATTAAGTCCTGGCTCCTACTCTCCAATTCTAGTCAAGTTTGAAGAGCAATACCAACCCCAAAACTCCCGTAAATTCAACTGAGGCCTCTGTTTCAATGCATCATTGTTTAATTTCCCTTTCTGGCCAATTCTGTCTTTTTCTCTTCCTGAAGATGCTGATCCCAGGAGCACACCAAACAAGATTCCTGCTTGCAAACCTCTACCTCTCAGTAGGCTTCCCAGAACCCACCCATGACAACCTCAAACTCAACATCTCTTTCATATAAAAGTCAGCCCGCCAGGAAACATGTAGAAACATAACTAAGCATAACCTTTTTCATTTTGGATGAATCTCATTTCAATGTCCATTTCTCACACAGGTCATGAGATCTGTCTGTTTTCACTATACTGCATTTCGTTAGGGAGGTTCAGAAAACAAGTTTTATGCAGTGGGGAAGAGAAGTGAATCCAGATTACAGGAAGTAAAAGTTCCCATTCTAATACCCTCCTTCCATGTCAGGCCAACCAAAAGCATCAGAGGTTGCTATCCAAGGGTATACTCAGGACTGGATTGTCCATGCTATTATTCTTAGATAATAATTACAATAATAATAACTCTTACTACCTTTAATCATACACCTGTTATGTCAAAGCTCCAGAGTAAAAGTTTATTTTATTTTATTTTATTTTTTATAAACATATAATATATTTTTATCCCCAGGGGTACAGGTCTGTGAATCACCAGGTTTACACACTTCACAGCACTCACCATAGCACATACCCTCCCCAATGTCCATAACCCCACCCCCCAATCCTCCTCCCCCCATCAACCCTCAGTTTGTTTTGTGAGATTAAGAGTCACTTATGGTTTGCCTCCCTCCCAATCCCATCTTGTTTCACAGAGTAAAAGTTTTTTAATATAATAGGGGGAGGAGTCAAGATGGCAGAGGAATAACAGGCTGAGAAGACATCAGGTCGCATGAGTTCAGTTAGATAGTTATCAAACCGTTCCGAACACCTACAAATCCAGCAGGAGATCAAAGAGAAAAAGAGCAGCAATTCTAGAAAGAGAAAATCAACCACTTTCTGAAAGGTAGGACATGTGGAGAAGTGAATCCCAGGCAACAGAAAGATAGAATGCGGAGGGAGGGGCTGCTCCTGGCAAGTGGTGGAGCAATGGAACACAAAATCAGAACTTTTAAAAGTCTGCTCCACTGAGGGCCATTGCTCCAGAGGCTAAGCAGGGGTGGAGCCCTCACAGGGACAGTGTGGTCTCAGGTCCCACAGGGTCATAGAAGAATCAGGGGTGTCTGAGTGTAGCAGGTATTAGAGCAGGGAAGCCAGCTACAGAGACAGAGCCAAGGAGTGAGCTCTCAGCTTGGGATTACCTTAAACTGTGATCCATGGTACAATCAGGACACTGCTCTTTGAGCAGGGACCCCACAAGCGGCAGATCCAGGAGACTCACCTTCCTTCTCTGGAGGCAGGAATCTGCTGGGTTTGGAGACTCCAAATGGGGCTGTGTGCCAGAGACAGAAACACTTGGTCACAGGCCAGGTGAACTCAGAGTGTGGTGGGAGATCAGGGAGATGGGAGTGATTGAGCGGTTTTCTCCGAGGGTGCACTAAAGAGTGGGGCCCAAAGCTCTCAGCTCCTCCGGGCCGGAGATTGGAAGTCCACCATTTTCATTCCCATCCTCCAGAGCTCTAGGGAAAGCGGAAAGCATTCAGGGAACAAAAGCTCCAGAGAGCGAACCCTAGCAGATTACTTAGCCTGAGCCCTGGCAAGGGGGGAGCAATTCCGCTTTGGGCAAAAACACTTGAGAATCACTACAACAGGCCCCTCCCCGCAGAAGATCAGCAAGAACATCTGGCCAAGACCAAGCTCACTGATCAAGGAGAACAGAGGAATTCCAGAGGAGGGGAAAGCAAAGCATGGAATTCATGGCTTTCTCCCCATGATTCTTTAGTCTTGCAAAGTTAATTAATTTTTTTAAATTTTATTTTTTTTCTTATTCTAATATTTTTAACATTTCCTCCTTCCTCTTTTAACGTTTCTAAACTAGTTTACCTTAACAATACCTTTCTTAGAAAAATTCTTTTTGAACCTTAATTATTTTAGTCATATTTTATCCTTCATTGTATCTAACTTTATTTTTTGTATACATATAGGGTTTTTTTCTTCTAAAAGATTTTGGGATACAATTTCTTCCAATAGATCAAAATATACCCTAAATCTAGCTCAGGGCTTTGTTCTAGTCTCCAGCCTGAGCAAATTCTCTCCACTTTCTCTTTCTTTCTTTTCCCAACCAACTTATCTTATCAACTCTTTTTTTAGAATTTTTAAAAAATTTTCATCTTTACAGTCATATTCCATCCCTTCATAATGTTTACCCTTACTTTTTTTGTATATATATATATATACACATACATACATATTTCTTTCTTTAAAATTTTGGGAGGTAGTTTCTTCTAAGACACCAAAATATACCCAAAATCAAGTGGGTAACTCTATTCTATTAACCAGTCTAATATATACATATATATACATATATATATATATATTTAAAAATTTTTTTTGAACTTCTTTTTTACCCTCTTTCTTCTCCCCACAATTTGGGGTCTCTATTGATTTGGTCAATGCACATTTTTCTGGGTTCTTTGCCACCCTTTTAGTATTTTATTCTCTCGTTCATCTATTCTTACCTGGATAAAATGACAAGGTTGAAAAACTCACCAAAAAAAAAAAAAAAAGAACAGGAGGTAGTACCAAAGCTAGGGACCTAATCAGTATGGACATTGGCAACATGTCAGATCTAGAGTTCAGAAATGACGATTCTCAAGGTGCTAGCTGGGCTCAAAAAAGGCATAGAAGATATTAGAGAAATGCTGCCTGGAGAAATAAAAGCCCTTTCTGGAGAAATAAAAGAAATAAAATCTGACCAAGCTGAAATAAAAAAAGCTATTAATGAGGTGCAATAAAAAATGGAGGCTCTTACTGCTAGGATAAATGAGGCAGAAGAGAGAATTAGTGATACAGAAGATGAAATGATGGAGAATAAAGAAGCTGAACAAAAGAGAGACAAACAACTACTGGACCATGAGGGGAGAATTTGAGAGATAAGTGATATGATAAGACAAAACAATATTAGAATAATTGGGATCCCAGAAAAGAAGAAAGAGGGAGAGGGGCAGAAGGTGTATTGGAGCAAATTATAGTACAGAATTTCCCTAATATGGCAAAGGGAACAAGCATCAAAATCCAGGAGACACAGAGAACCCCCCTCAAAATCAATAAAAATAGGTCCACACCACATCATCTAATAGTAAAACTTACAAGTCTTAGTGATAAAGAGAAAATCCTGAAAGCAGCCCAGGACAAGAAGTCTGTAACATACAATGGTAAAATATTAGATTGGCAACAGATTTATCCAGAGAGACCTGGCAGGCCAGAAAGAACTGGCATGATATATTCAGAGAACTAAATGAGAAAAACATGCAGCCAAGAATACTATACCCAGCTAGACTATCATTGAAAATAGAAGGAGAGATAAAAAGCTTCCAGGACAAACAAAAACCAAAAGAATTTGTAAACACCAAGCCAGCTCTGCAGGAAATATTGAAAGGGGTCTCCTAAGCAAAGAGAGAGCCTAAAAGTAGTAGACCAGAAAGGAACAGAGACAGTGTACAGTAACAGCAGTAACAGTCACCTTACAGGCAATGCAATGGCACTAAATTCATATCTCTCAATAGTTACCCTGAATGTAAATGGGCTAAATACCCCAATCAAAAGACACAGGGTATCACAATGGATAAAAAAACAAGACCAATCGATATGCTGTCTACAAGAAACTCATTTTAGACCCAAAGCACCTCCAGAAATAAAGTGAGGGTGTGGAAAACAATTTATCATGCTAATGGACATCAAAAGAAAGCTGGGATGGCAATCCTTATATCAGATAATTTAGACTTTAAACCAAAAACTATAATAAGAGATGAGGAAGGACACTGTATCATACTCAAAGAGTCTGTCCAATGAGAAGATCTAACAATTTTAAATGTCTATGTCCCTAACATGGGAGCAGCCAACTACATAAACCAATTAATAAAATCAAAGAAACACATCAACAATAATACAATCATAGTAGGGGATTTTAGCAATCTCCCTCACTGAAATGGACAGATCATCCAAGCAAAAGATCAACAAGGAAATAAAGTCTTTACATGACACACTGGACCAGATGGACATCACAGATATATTCAGAACATTCCATCCCAAACCACAGAATACACATGCTTCTCTAGTGCACATGAACATTCTCCAGGATAGATCACATCCTGGGTCACAAATCAGATCTCAACGGTACTGAAAGATTGGGATCATTCCCTACATATTTTCAGACCACAATGCTCTGAAGCTAGAACTCAATCACAAGAGGAAAATTGGAAAGAACCCAAATACACGGAGGCTTAAGAGCATCCTACTAAAGAATGAATGGGTCAAACAGGAAATTAAAGAAGAATTGAAAAAATTTATGGAAACAAATGATAATGGAAACACAACTATTCAAAATCTGTGCCAGAGCAAAGGCAGTCCTGAGAGGAAAATATATAGCAATACAAGCCTTTCCCAAGAAACAAGAAAGGTCTCAAATACATAACCTAACACTACACCTAAAGAAGATGGAGAAAGAAAGCCTAAACCCAGCAAGAGAAGAGAAATAATAGAGATCAGAGTAGAAATCAAAGAAATAGAACCCCAAAAACAAAACAAAACAAAAAAAACAATAGAATAAATCAACAAAACTAGGAGTTGGTTCTTTGAAAGAATTAATAAGATGGATAAACCCCAGGCCAGACTTATCAAAAAGAAAAGAGAAAGGACCCAAATAAATAAAATCATGAGTGAAAGAGGAGACATCATAGCTAACACCAAAGAAATACAAACAATTACAAGAACATATTATGAACAACTATACACCAGCAAATTTGACAATCTAGAAGAAATGGATACATTCCTAGAGACATATAAACTACCCAAACTGAACCAGAAAGAAATAGAAAACCTGAACACACCCATAACCAGTAAGGAGATTGAAGCAGTCATCCAAAGTCTCCCAACAAACAAGAGCCCAGGGCCAGACGGCTTCCCAGGGGAATTCTACCAAACGTTTAAAGAAGAATTAACACCTATTCTCCTGAAACTGTTCCAAAAAATAGAAATGGAAGGAAAACTTGCAAACTCATTTTATGAGGCCAGCATTACCTTGATCCCAAAACCAGACAAAGACCCCATCAAAAAGGAAAATTACAGACCAATATCCTTGATGAACACAGATGCAAAAATTCTCACCAAAATATTAGCCAATAGGATCCAACAGTACATTGAAAGGATTATCCATCACGACCAAGTGGGATTTATTCCTGGGCTGCAAGGTTGGTGCAACATCCCCAAATCAATCAGTGTGATACAATACATTAATAAAAGAAAGGACAAGAACCATATTATACTCTCAATAGATGTTGAAAAAGCATTTGACAAAGTACAACATCCTTTTCTTGATCAAAACTCTTCAAAATGTAGGGATAGAGGATACATATGTCAATATCATCAAAGTCATCTATGAAAAGCTCACAGTGAATATCATTCCCAATGGAGAAAACCTGAGAGCTTTTCTGCTAAGGTCAGGAACACCGCAGGGATGTCCCTTATCACCACGCTATTCAACATAGTACTAGAAGTCCTAGCCTCGGCAATCAGACAACAAAAAGAAATTAAAGGCATCCAAGTCAGCAAAGAAGAAGTCAAACTATCACTCTTTTCAGATGATATGACAGTTTATGTGGGAAACCCAAAAGACTCCACCCCAAATCTGCTAGAATTCATACAGGAATTCAGTAAAGTGTCAGGATATAAAATCAATGCACAGAAATCAGTTGTGGTTCTATACACCAACAGCAAGACAGAAGAAATAGAAATTAAGGAGTCCATCCCATTTACAATTGCACCCAAAACTATAAGATACCTAGGAATAAACCTAACCAAAGAAGCAAAGAATCTGTACTCAGAAAACTATGAAGTACTCATGAAAGAAATTGAGGAAGACACAAAGAAATGGAAAAATGTTCAATGCTCATGGATTGAAAGAACAAATATTGTGAAAATGTCTATGCTACCTAAAGCAATCTATATGCTTAATGCAGTCCCTATGAAAATACCATCAACTTTTTTCAAAGAAATGGAACAAATAATCCTAATATGGAACCAGAAAAGACCTCGAATAGCCAGAGGAATGTTGAAAAAGAAAGCCAAAGTTGGTGGCATCACAATTCTAGACGTCAAGTCCTATTACAAAGCTGTCATCATCAAGCTTCAAGACGGTATGGTACTGGCACAAAAACAGGCATATAGATCAATGGAATGGAATAGAGAGCCTAGAAATAGACCCTTAACTCTATGGTCAACTAATCTTCGACAAAGCAGGAAAGAATGTCCAATGGAAAAAAGACAGTCTCTTCAACAAATAGTGTTGGGAAAACTGGACAGCCACATGCAGAAGAATGAAACTGGACCATTTCCTTACACCACACACAAAAATTGACTCCAAGTGGATGAGGGACCTCAATGTGAGAAAGGAATCCATCAAGATCCTTGAGGAGAACACAGGCAGCAACCTCTTCAACCTCAGCGGCAGCAACTTCTTCCTAGAAACATCACCGAAGGCAAGGGAAGCAAGGGCAAAAATGAACTATTGGGACTTCATCAATATCAGAGCTTTTGCACATCAAAGGAAACAGTCAACAAAACCAAAAGATAACTGACAGAATGGGAGAAGATATTTGCAAACAACATATCAGATAAAGGGCTAATACCCAAAATCTATAAAGAACTTATCAAACTCAACACCCAAAGAACAAATAATCCAATCAAGAAATGGGCAGAGGACATGAACAGACATTTCTGCAAAGAAGACAACCAGATGGCCAACAGACACATGAAAAAGTGCTCCACATCACTTGGCATCAGGGAAATACAAATCAAAACCACAATGAGATACCACCCCACGCCAGTCAGAAAGGCTAAAATTAACAAGTCAGGAAATGACAGATGTTGGCAAGGATGTGGAGAAAGGGGAACCCTCCTACACTGTTGGTGGAAATGCAAGCTGGTGCAACCACTCCAGAAAACAGCATGGAGGTTCCTTAAAAAGTTGAAAATAGAGCTACCCTATGACCCAGCAATCACACTACTGGGTATTCACCCTAAAGATATAAATGTAGTGATCCGAAGGGGCATGTGCACCCAAATGTTTATAGCAGCAATGTCCACAATAGCCAAACTATGGAAAGAACCTAGATATCCCATCAACAGATGAATGGATAAAGAAGAAGTGAAATATATATACAATGGAATATATGCAGCCATCAAAAGAAATGAAATCTTGTCATTTGCAATGATGTGCATGGAACTAGAGGGTATTATGCTGAACGAAATAAATCAGAGAAAGACAGTTATCATATGATCTCCCTGATATGAGGAATTCGAGAGGCAGGGTAGGAAAGGATAGGGAAGGAAAAAATGAAACAAGATGGGATCAGGAGGGAGACATACCATAAGAGACTCTTTCTGTTTTTTTTAATTAAAAAAATTTTTTTTATTAAATTTTATTTTTTAAAAACATATAATATATTTTTATCCCCAGGGGTACAGGTCTGTGAATTGCCAGGTTTACACACTTCACAGCACTCACCATAGCACATACCCTCCCCAATGTCCATAACCCCACCCCCCCTCTCCA